>NC_089587.1:61786142-62086142 GCF_019320115.1 Miscanthus floridulus | reverse complement strand
CTGAATCAGGTCTAAAGATAGTTATCTATTCTAGCAATTCTAAAGAATATAAAGTTTGGTCGCTTGTGTTTATTAAATATTGTGAAATTTGGTTAACTAAATTAGCATAAGCAAAGAGGCTCAGTTGTAGATTTAAACTAAAAACCACTATTTAAGCAATAGAGCAAACAAACTAAAAACAATAACTCCTTGGATTCAAGCAACAATCAAACAGATCTGCAGATTCAAAACCTAGCCTAAAGGATATTATTTAGTAGTAAGCATAGAACTTCTTTTTGTTTGGAAAACCCAAATCTAAGGAACAAAACTGCTTTTTTTTGTGACTAAGGAACAAAACTGCTATGTAAAAGTAAAGTGTTAAACAGGTTCCTAAACACAAAACAAATACATTAAAAGCATTTTGTTTGTTAAAAAATATAACACAGCCTACCAAAGCCACTGCAAGGTACATAACACATCAAATGTAGGATCATCAAGTATCCTTCTAATAGGTGCCTGGAAAATACATTAGATCATTGGATGACATATTCTAATTTCGATAAGTGGCTCCTACTATACAAAGATCTGCCATCACATTTATGTAGCCTAGATCATAACCATCAGAAACAAGGGAATATGCTAGCGCCTTCCACTGCAGTCTGCAACCAGCTTACACACCCAGGACACAAACACATAAAAAATTGATCTCTATTTGATCAAGCAACTTCGCATAAACAAGTGACATGAACATGGAAGCCAAGGAATGTCTCAGAAAAAAATCAACGAGGAACACAGGCATCGAGGACAAGGAGTTGGCATAGATGGGGCCCCATGCTTCTTGTTGTGGAGTTCTACAGAATGTAAAGTTTCAATTATAGTATTCATTTGTGTTAACACTCAGGTTTAGTATCTAGACACACAAGGTATATATAACCCGTAAAAGGCTCAATTGCACAAGTGCAAGTTACAACAAAGCCTGAAGTACACAAAACTCAAAATTTGTGAAGTTAAGTTGACAACTGAGAAATGAAATAACCAAAGCAGCTCCTTAAATTCACACATAATAACAATTATTATCACCAACAATTCAAAAGGAAGTCAATCTGGAGTGTTGAATAATACTGCGATGTCCAACACAAACTTCAAATTCGGTACCTAAGTCTATAGAACTTATTGAGAAATTAGTCTGTACCAAACATAAGTATATACCACAACCTACGGCTACCGGAGGGAACACAATTCACCAAACTGATGACCATCAAGCTTTCTACATACAACTATGTGCTAATTTCCATGTTCTAAAATTTTTCGAGTGAGTGAGAGTAATAACTGTATAACAAATCCAAAAAGGAAATGATACGTTCCCTCTACTTCTACAGGATGCTATATGACAAAATATGCATGTATCAGAGCATACAGATAATCATAAATAAAGGAAAATAATTAATGGAGCATTTGATAAAGCAGCAAAACTTGTTATAAACAAAAAGCTATGGGATGGAAATCACCAGAAAGTCGATCAGTTTGTTGGAGCAGCGAGGAACTCAGGCGGCCAGGCCAAGGTGTAGGCATAGATAGGAACTCCGTGCTCCTTGCCATCTTTCATCACCAAGCGCTCCAGCTTGCCGGTCTCCAGATGGAACGAGTAGCGCCCATATCCCCATGTAGTGATGAACACCTTCCCGGTGCGAGCGTAGTCCATGTCGCTGAGCCAGGTGCAAAGCATCCGCATCATCCTGTCCTTGGGAAGCCCAGGCACGGTGTCGAGCACTTTGGTCATGCAAATCTCCCTCTCCATCCACCACCCCCTGTCGCTCCACCTGGGCTCTCCTCCACGCACCCAGATCTGCAGACGCTCTTCGTCCACGATCGACGCCATGCACAGACGGCCGTCCTCCGGCGTCTCTCCGACGCGGTACTTGTTGAAGCCATCCCCCAGGGCGGCAGGCACGGGCATGAACGAGAAGTCGAGCGTTCGAGGATCCAGCTGGAGCACGCGGCTGGAGTTGCAGATGTGCCAGTAGATGTTCCCAGCGGCGTGCACGCAGCGGGCCTCGAACCACCACGGGTCGAAGTCGACGACGACGCCCTCGGCCCTGGGCAACGCGCGCCAGCTGGCGCAGGTGCCGTCGCAGACGGACGCGACCCAGGCGCGCGGGCGGGCGCCGTCGACGGTGAGGCAGACGGCGTCGAAGGTGAGCCTGCTCGGGTGCGCGCGCGCGAGGACGGCGACGCCGATGACGCACCTGTCGCGGCGCCAGCGATCGACGACATGGTCAGGCTCAGGCAGCGCGTCGCGCGGCGGCGGCGGGAGCAGGACGCGGCGGCGCGACGCCGGGTCGACGGCGAGGATGCGGGGCAGCAGCGACTTGGGGCGCGCGTGAGGGAGGAGGAGGACGAGGCCGAGGTGGACGTCCTGGATGGAGAGGCTGCTGGCGGCGCCCGGGGTGAGGATCGAGGGAGATGCGCGGGGAGGCGGCGTCGAGCGGGACGAAGACGGCGGGGTGGTGGGTCTTGTCCGACGTCGGCATCGGGGGCGGCTGGGCGGGGCCCTTGGGGTGGAAGAAGTAGCCGAGGAGGGGCGGCACGCGTGGGAGGGCGCGGACGGCGGCGCGGCGCCAGCGGTGGCAGGCGAGCGCCGCGCGGAGGAGGTCGGCGGGGGCCAGGCGGACGAGGATGGCATGCAGGACGAGGTCCGTGAGGTCGGCGACCGTCGTCGTCTCCAGCGCCGGTGCAGGCGCCAAAGCCGGGGGGCGAGGGGAAGGGGAAGGGGAAGGGGAAGCGGCAGCGGAGGACGCTAGGGTTTGGTCCTCGCGGCCTCGGCAGCTGCTTTGGGGCGCCATAAGTTCGTCCGACCCGAGACGAGGCGAAGTAGCAGGTGTTGAGGGGAGACGGGAGACAGGGTGGGAGAGAGAGCAAGCAGCGACAGACCGACAGCTGGAGGTCACTTTCCACTGACCCATCCCAGTTCCATGCCAGCTGGTACGTAGGCTCTTTCCGTATGTTCGCTCCAGGGGTCGGTCCAGGCTTTTTGAATTTTGATTGACCGAGAACCCAAAACCAAAAGGCTTGTTCACCGTTTGGGTCACGGCACAGTAAATGAGTCTTCCGTTTCCAACAGCGAACGCAAAATATCTTCGCTCCTCTCTCTCCCACGCGGCCGTGCAGGACATGGCGACGGCGACGACGTGGGGCGACGGCGCGCTCTGGCGCTGGCGCGGCGCCCGGATCCGGCCCCCCTCCCTCTCCTTCTTCTTCCCCGACCCTCCCTCTCCCAGACCCGCGTCCCCGGCGGATCCTGCGCCCCCGGCGGATCCCGCGCCCGCGCCCCCGGCGGATCTCGCGCCCGCGTCCCCGGCGGAGCTCGCGTCCCCGGCGGATCCCGCGCCCGCGCCCCCGGCGGAGCTCGCGTCCCCGGCGGATCCGCGCCCCCGGCGGAGCTCGCGTCCCCGGCGGATCTCGCGTCCCCGGCGGAGCTCACGTCCCCGGCGGATCCCACGCCCACGCCCCCAGCGGAGCTCGCGTCCCCGGCGGATCCCGCGCCCGCGCCCCCGGCGGATCTCGCGCCCACGCCCCCGGCGGATCCGCGCCCACGACGGATCTCGCGCCCGCGCCCCCGGCGGATCTCGCGTCCCCGGCGGATCTCGTGTCCCCGGCAGATCCCACGCCCCCGGCGGAGCTCGCGTCCGTCGGCGGGGGAGCAAGCACAGACGCCAGACGAGCGCGGAGGAGCGGGGCCGGCGGCGCGCCCGGTGCGGGAGCGGGCCACCTCGGACACGAGCGAGCGCCGACGATTTGTGTAGCGAGGAGAGAGGACATGCTTTTTTGCGTATCGTATGCTTCGGCAGGCAAAATGGGTCACTGGTTTGGGTCAGCCGTTGGAGGTAGTTTTCGGATAGGCAAAGTACCGTTGGGGACGTATTTTAGGTATGCCTCTCGGTGTTGGAGACAGTCTTATGGCCTGGTTTAGTTGACGAAATTTTTTGAGAAATGGTACTGTAGTATTTTTCGTTGTTATTTAACAATTAGTGTCTAATAATAGTCTAATTAGGCTTAAAAGATTCGTCTCGTGAATTTCGTCTAAACTGTGTAATTAGTTTTATTTTTTATTTATATTTAATGCTTCATACATGCGTCCAAAGATTCGATGTGACGGGGAATCTTGAAAAATTTTGTAAAATTTTGGAAACTAAACAGGCACCTAGCGACTTTGAAAATATGCTATTTTGTAGTAACATCTACTTTGAAAATGTACTGAATTAGGCTCTATTCGCTTCAACTTATCAGCCTGGTTTCTCTCATAACAAATCAGCGAATAATACTTTTCAGCCAGACTTTTTCAACAAAACGAATGGGGCCTTATTTGGTTTTGCAAAGATTATACTTCCTTGGCCCGAGAAAGAATGCAACTTTAGGGTCTAGTTTTTGTTCAACAAAAAAAATCATATCAACTCTCATAGACCACATAGGATCAGCTAGCCAATCATTTCCATTCATTCAAGATCATCTAGCAGCGTCGAATTAAGCTGATGGCGAGGGCACAAGCATCACTGGTCGCCATTGTGTCGCTGCTGCTTGGCCTCACCATTGCCTAGCTCACTGTTTCATTTCATTCAACCATGCAGCATCTCATAGTACTGATAATAATGTCTCTTCTGTGTTCAAAAAAAAAATGTCTCTGTTCTAAATATTCATGCCAGACAATTTGCTTGTATGTATCACAAACAT
Source organism: Miscanthus floridulus (assembly GCF_019320115.1). Lineage (NCBI taxonomy): Eukaryota > Viridiplantae > Streptophyta > Magnoliopsida > Poales > Poaceae > Miscanthus > Miscanthus floridulus. The sequence goes on along the minus strand of NC_089587.1, from coordinate 62,081,435 downwards.
GAAGTCACGACACTGTTAAATATAAAATAGATATATGACATAGATAATGTGACATTGTTGCTATGGAGACCAAGAACGAACATTCTTCTTTTCTCCACAAAAAATTGTACAGCCATTGAAGGGGCAGCAGTAGCCTCTATATATAGTAGGATGCCACAGATATCAGCACCTTACTCCGTTACCAACGAACTACCACATAAGAACAACCCAATCAATGGATCGACGACTAGGAGGGGGGCTTCAGTTGCGATTAATTCACATGGTGCAAGCACGAACAGTCGATCGAAGCGATTATGCGACAGGAGGGCACGCTTCGCTGTCCTTCGATGTGTCAACTTCTGATGGTGGCATGAACTGCCACATTGGGTACCCCGGATAGCTGATAAAGGGCATCATCAGCTTCTGCCCTGCAGCTTGCCCCTGGGCATGGAATGGTGCTAAGGGCGCCTGAGGGAAAGGCGCCGGTATCAGGGTCGGATGAGGCATGTAGGCTGGTGTTGAGGTCATAAGCTTCATCTGGTGCTCTAAACTCTCCTTCTCTAATTTCAGTTTCTGCTTCTCATCACGAAGCTCATCCTTCTCGGCCTGGAATTAAAGAAACAACAATAGATTCACAAATATTGGAGATCATAGAAAAATAAATATATCAGAAAAGGAGTAAACTTTGTGCCCTCGAGAAAAAAATTTCCAACAGCTGAGTACTTGAGAGTAGTTAGAGGCATAGCAGCCAGAACAGTACGATATAATCAACAGTCTGATCAAATCAATAACAAACTCGGACTCTGCATAAAGGGTTATGGTGGACTGTGAATATTACAGAATTGAAAATGCTTCCAAAGCTTGATAGCTAATTGTATCCATCATTAAAAAAATGAAGGCTTTTGACCTGTCATTGGATACCCTATAACCCGTTCCCCAAATTCACACCCATGATTTGGGTCAGGTATGGGTAAGTAACTTGCTACCCGTTGAATTAAGGTTAAGGTAAGGGTCTCCCCGCTTCTACCTGTAATCTCGTCTCCTTCCCTTGCCCCCTTCCTTCGTAGTTGATTCTCAATTATATCACAGGAAGCACAAGCCCCCTGTGTATCAGCATACCATTGCTTTCCTTTGTGCTCTTCCATATCTCACTACCCTGTGCACTGGTGGCAGTGGCGAAACCCAGCCAGCCCCAGTGGAGGGGCAGGCGTGGAGGTGCAGCAATGTCCAGCTGCGGTAGCGTGGAGGTGAGTTCCTCGTCGCCTTACCCGCAACACGTGATTTGTAGCGCTATACGTATATTCCAGCACTTGTGAACAACAATCCAAGCAGGCAAGCATATGTTCATGAGTGAGATGGGGAGTTATGGGGAGGGTGTAGAATGGATATTTCATACCCTCCCCATTAACAGGTCTAGAACGCTTTAGATGATCAATACATGATTTGTGCTCTGTTGTGGTGCATAGAAACAACATATATGTAACAAGTTATGTAGTATGTTGTCAGCCAGAGGCTGATTTTGTGTGTGTGGACAGTTCACATTCAGAAAAGGAAGTTTGTACCAGTAAAACTAGCTGTTAATAAGAAATGTCTTGCGTGAGCTATGCAAGAGCAGTCAGTATATTCATGTGCAGGCCATAAGCTACCATAAAGCATTGCCAGCATTAGATAAAGATCTCATAATTGTAGATGAACATAAGAGTGCTACTGGGTAATGTTATGGATTCCTGAATAACACGGGGCATGCTCGAACCATAAAAGGACAATGTATTATATGTGGGTTAACAGTGTTCAAAATAAACAGCTGAATAACCTTTAGTTCTTTAATCTTTTCTTCAAGACTACCATTAGTTTCCTTCAGCTGCTGTGCTTCTGAACGAAGCTGAATAACCATGCGAGTAGCATCACTTAGGATAGCAGCTTTGTCAGCTTTTACTGGCTTCCCAGGTTCTAATGTAGACCCCAATTCAAGAAACCTAGAAAACCATAAGAAAGAAATGAAAAGGTATGTCAATGACCTGGCAATCCATCTTTGATACTGCAGTGTCAACAAAATTATGTCTATGATTTACCTGTCATTCAGCTTGTTCCTCCTCATTTTTTCCCTAGAAGCTTTAGATGTTGGCACATCATTGGATCCTGACCTTAAACTGCAAGATGCAATAGAGTTACAATTGTAAGAATGATGGTTGCATACAGCAAGACAATATGAAATACTTTTTTTTAAGTCGTAGAGTGAAATAACAGACACACCGTTTATTGCTTCCAGGCTCCTTGAAGACATCATTGGGCTCCTTGAAGACATCATTGGTGTTCACATAGCTGCCGACTTCCACACTGTAAAATATGGGGAAAATCAATTAGCAGTTCCAACTGTATATGAACTTTCTTTTTCTTATTTGCTAGTACCTAATTTGAACCAAATAACTGAAAATCATTCATCGACGAAAGTAATCAGAGAACTAGCTACATGTAAGGCATTGAACTCTGCCCGTATGGAGTAGACTGCATTCAGTAAAGCAAAAAATGGTCAAAGTCCAACAACAGGATCACTGCAAATTACTCCTAAATTAATATCATAGCAGCATCAGCGCATACATCTTTGGCTCTGCAGTCCAGTTTTACGATCCCATGATTCCCATCCATGACCTAGCAGTACATCCCATTGCTCATAGTCACAGCCTCACACGCATACTTATCAGGACTTGTAATACAACCCCCATCAATTAAGTCGCCAGCATCTAGAGCAGACCATCTCAATTGTTTGGGCGAATCATCAGTCATAATCACACATAATCCATCCATTCCACTGTCATAAACACAGTCGCTGCAATATAAGACCAAATCTACCAAAACAAGTTATCTTGGAATGCGCAAACTCAGCATCCTTGTTTTTTAGGAAACCATTTTTTCCTTTGGGAACTCTAATCTAATTTAACCTATATAAAAAAGCAGCCACCTCTCCGGATCAACAGACTGGAAGATCTGCTGTACAGAGCAACCACCTCTCCGGATCAGATGCCTCCCAGCGCATGCATCTACTATCCAGATAGCCGCCCCCCAAATCCCACACCCGCCCGTCTCTACCCCAACGATTCCACGATACTCAGAGATACGGAACGCGGCGGTCACGGAAACGATCGCCAGGATCCTACGCTAAACAAAGCATCCGCGTCTTCTGGAACTAGAAAGGGCGTGGGGGAGGGAGGAATCGATTGGTCAATCTGGGTGGGCGGACCTGGGGTTGGAAGAAGACGGGGACGCGTCCCACGGGAAGGCCCCGCAGGCCGCGGCCGGGAGGTCGTCGAGGATGCCGCAGTCGAGGAACCAGTCGTCGCCGGTGCCGCCGCCGCCGTCCGCCGGGCCCGGGGGGAGAGACATCGCCGCCGCCGAAGAGACCTTTTGGGGGCTAATAGCAAAATTCGTGGATCTTTTGGGTGCCTCGCGTCGCGGACCCGAGATTAGGAAGGCGGGCCGTGCTGTGGGTGACAGGTGGGTCCTGGCGCGTTTCGGGTTAGAGTTTGGTTGGTGGACGGAGCAGGTGAGGCGGGTGACGTGGCGTGGATGGAGGAGAGCCAGGGCCCAGGGGGCGAGTGCGAGTGGGACCCCCTTCGCTTGCCAAGATTAGTTTCACTACTACTAACTTGATTTGACTGATGAACACTGACTTTAGTTAACCAATGGAGGCATGGACCTATGACAGCGATCTTATCTTTTTGTTCACAACAAAAACATGCATGCCACCGTCACCATTGCCTTCATCTGGTGTGGCTACAGGCTAGCGACCGGAGCATGGACCGTCGCTCCCCTCCCCTCTTCGTCTACACTTAACACTGGATTGGTCAGGTCACCTCTCAAGGCTCAATCTGATGCTCAGAAAGACAAATTGATAGTTCTACACGAACTGATGACGTTTTGCACAACAAAAGATAACTAGTTGTCACAAGTTGAAGTCGCCATCCAAATAGCCTCTACTCTTTTTTTTTCTTTTTAACTAGCAAATGTGCTCCTGCGTTGCATGAATCCAATACGTCCTGAAATTCGATCTTCATACGATTGCTAGATGTGAGTTCCTAACTCATACGAGCGTGAATCATGAATCTGGGTCATATATAGAATACATTTGAACAATCGAATACTATTAATAGTTCCTATTCTACGCCAACGCCTTGTATTGTCATGAAAGTGCCCAAAGTGGTGCCGGAGTGCTGAGTGGAACGCATGACTCTTCAATTCGGTCAAGCCTCGCGTTGACAAAGTAGTTAGTAGATACTAAATAAATAAACTGGTCGACCACGTGGGGAGGCGGCATTGAACGATGGTATGGGTTGTGGGGTGGAGTCGACGAGTGCACTCGATGCTTCAGATGCGTCGCTAGGAATTGAAAAGGACGGCACCAAGAGACACAAGGGTGGGCAAACGTCCGGATCGATTTGGTAACGTGATTTAATATTAGTACGGAGTACATCAGAATTGGGTGGGACGTGAAGGAAGTTTGGGACGTAAAACACAGGACAAAAAGAAACACTTTGCTCATTAATCATAAAAATCTGCATGAACAATTTGATGGTAAAAGTTTTTAATTTATTAGAAAGGCCCCGTTCGCTGGTCTGAAACTTGGCTGAAACTGGCTGAAAATACTGTTTCTGCTGAATTGTTGTGAGAGAAAAACACTATTTACGCTGAAAAAAGAAGCCGAACAAGTTAAATATGGGGTAAGCCGAACACGGCCAAAGAGTCGATAGCCCAAAGACCCACGATTGTTGCTTTTATTCTATATTTTTAATATTTATATTGGAAACAAATCTAAAACCCATAAAAAAGCTAACACGACGGGCAACAAAAACCAAAAAAAGGAAAAAAAAACAAAAAAAGTGAAAAAAAAGATCGCCGGGCTAACAAAAAAAAGATCATGAAAAAAAACATAAAAAATAATGTCCGCTCAAAAACCAGGTGGACGGGAAAAAGTAAAAAAGAGAAAGAAAAAAAATGAGAAAAGTGGAAAAAGGACGTGGATTGACGCACCAAAACCGAGGGTATTTTAAAAAATAAAAGAAAGCGGGTTGAAAAAACACTTCATTTGTAGGGATCACGCAATAGCCATGTAGCGTATGCTATCCATAAACAAATTTGCATGTGTTTGTATACTTGTCCCTAAGAACATATTTGTTGAGAATTATTATTTAGTTCTTAATTAGGGATTAATTCAAGGGATATTTTTTCACCCATTTTTCCCTTTCACATTTGTAACCGTCTACATGGACCTTGTATATATATATATATATATATATATATATATATATATATATATATATATATATATATATATATATATATATATATATATATATAGGGAGAGGCTATTCAGTAGCCGGCTACAAAATAAGTTATTCTGTAGCCACCTCCATTTACTATAATTTTATATACTAATTTACCATAATATAAATACATATTTACGATAGTTGGGTTACTATAACATATGGGGATATTTACCATAACGTTATATTAAACCACTTAGTAAGGAGTTACTATAATCTCGTAAAATAACATAGTAATTATCGTAACTCAAAGTGGCTACAGAATAAGTTATTCTGTAGCCAGCTACAGGATAGTAGTTCTATATATATATATATATATATATATACGCACACACTATTTATTAGAATACAACGTAGAATCATTTGCATCTCTCGCTTTTGTCTCGCTCTCTACTTCTAACACGTTATCACGCATGTTTGCTCTCCGCTGGTTACGGGCCAGAAACCAAGAAGACGTCGATGGCCGATGATGCAGTTGCACGTCGTTTTCACTGCAGACCGTCGATGTCATTTCCACCAACGAGCAAGGCCGGAGAAGATCGCCGGCATCGCTGTCTCTCCTGCGAGGCACGCTCCTTCTCCGCTGAGACGAGTTCGCGGCGTCGCTGCTTCTACTACAAGTCCAGACAGAACAAGAACAGGCGATGATGTTCTTCACACCGATGAAGAAGAACTAACGAATAAAGGCAACAACCATCGAGAATGAGTTCGTCGTTGTTTACCTTCCTCTCGACGCCTGTCCTTGCGGTTGTTTTTTCTGCAGCCTTGCGACAGGACTGACGACCGACGGTGACTGTGGCCCGCTGCGCCTAGCGGGTCCTACGGCAGGCGGCCTCCACGCCTCGGCCTCGCGCGGCCTTCCGCCCGTGGCCGATTCCCTACAGTCGGAGGCGTCTACGCCTCCAGCGCCCGGCGCCCCGGGCACGCGCTCGCAGCAGCGGCCCCCGCGGCCAGGCAGACATGTCTCGGTGCTCGGCCTCCCTCGCGCGGCTCTGCACCGCGGCGGCCAGCCCCTCGTGCGGCCTCTGGGCCGACAGCCGGCGGCCTGTGGCCCCTGCGCCCGGCGACTTGCGGTCCTGTGCCTGCGGCGGCCGGCTGCAACCCGCGGTAGCCCCGCGTGCCCTAGTGCCTGCGACCGATGGTGACAATCGGCTGCTCCATGGCTTGAACGACAGCAGCGGTGCCCTCACGGTCGAGGAGGCCCGAGGCCAAGCGACGTTTCCTGAAGGAAAACTGTACGTCCGTGAGATTGGGATGGGGAAAGGATAAGCAGCATGTTCTGTGCCTTGTCGTAAATGATTGTAAATTTTTAGTTGGAACAGTATTTTTCTCACATAAACCAGCCGACAGTACTTCTTCACGGACCAGCCAACCGAACAATAAACCCTTTTTCTTTCTGTGAATTACATTATAGTTCTGAAAGATTATCAATGTATATTAGATTTATGTTGTAGCCCTCGGATACATTGTGCAATATATTGATAAATGCTTGTTTAAGACTTTACGTCTAAATAAATTATGATGCACAATATTTGCCTTGCGTAAATAGATGATTTTTTTAGACATATCGATCCTCAAAAATTACATCATAATATATAATTGCAGATAAATTTACTATTGTCATGTTTAGATATTTTTTGTGTCTATGATTTTCTGTTTTAGTCATGGACACTAACAATATTAGTATGGTAGAGTTTTTACTCCTATAGATTGTTTTTTAGACCAGAAAATTGTTCATGTCTAAACATACATAGTTTGTTGGTTTTGTTGTTTGCCAATTACTTTTAATTGCAATAAAATCGTAGCCCCTTAGTTAATTGATAGTTAATTAAGGATGGCTGAATTTAGGCTCATATGAGCCTAGTCCAAAAAAAGCAAAATGGCAGCCAAACCATTTTGCTAATGAGACTAATCATGAGTGGATCATGTCTCTAGTTTTTCAAACTATTGAAGACTATGATCACATTATTCATACAATTTGCTTCCACTAGTAAAAACAAAATGCCTAATGTGCAATATGAGTAATGGTAATGTGAACCCAAGAATGATAAAGAGTAATGTCATATATGTGGTTGTGTTTAGCAAGAGCTAAACAATGTCATACTCTTAAATCTGTAGTTGATCTATATCAATATTCTATAAGGGATGAAACATGAGCTACAGAAATAAGATATAAAGGGTGCTTCAATCTTAAAATCTAAAGGCACATAGGAGGTTGGTTGTTTATGTTGAACCTTATGGGATCATATAACAACACTTCTCCTTTTCTCGTAAAGAGAACATCACATAGATGAACAACTTGATCATCGAATATGCTTCGAATGATTTGTTTTGAGATTTGGGATAATCTCATCGTCCATTGATAATATGTGATAATGTCCATCGAAGATGTAATATTTGTGTTGTCAACACACAACTATTATGGGTATTATATCGATGTATTTGATACTCAACAATATTTATGGATTTCTATATATTAGATGAGAATCTCATTAAACTCTTGTCATATATAGATTATACGGTAATCATTTTAATGTGGAATGATATGTGCCTAGTGGACATTTGTACCACAAACTCTATAACTAGGGAAGAAAAATGTTCCGATAAGAAGAGGGAATATTTTGGCCATCGTTGATGCGATGCAATGATTGTTTAGCCTATTTTGCCACTATCATTCTTCCTTAGATACTGAGTTAGCAACTAAGGATATTTAATTATGTCCCAATTCAACTCGCATCTTACTAAATTATAGAGATATCCAAATGTGTTTTCATATATGAACACAAAAGGACAACATTGGATATGGCATATAAGTAATGAGATAAGTCTCGTTTTGGTTGTATTATGCATACAACCATCCCCGTATAATATGTTGCGTGTAAGATAATTTTTCACACTGTTGATACATTCTGGATTTGGAATGAACAACTTGGCCATCATATGGGATGTGGTGAAAAATTATTGGCAATTCTTTTGGTCAAGATTTTCTCAAAGTGTGGATACGATGAGTGTCACAAGAGAAATAGATTTTAAGACTCTCTTATCTTAAAATCAGATTAAATGTCTTAGATTTCTTGATCATATTCAAGAGAATATGTATGGGTCCGATACAAAGATTGTATGGACAGTTCAGGCATTTCATGGTTGTGAAGATACATCTATAAGATGATGTAGAGTGTGTGAAAGTATTCACACTCAGCCATGCATTTGGTAAATAATGGCTCTTGTTGTGAGCTTATTATCCTGAACACTACTGAATTTTTGTACCTACAATGATGATTGTTTGATATAACAAGAATTTAGTTACATATCCGAAAGGATAAATGGAATCTATGAGTATAATATCAAGGTCATAGCAGAACCATTGTTAGTGAATTGCTATTTGCCAACTTTGTGTTAGGGTCAGGTAAATTTACACACTCATAATTTGAGATTAACTACATATCCCCCATATGCATTTAGTACGTGGGAATCCAAGAAGATTTCCTATTTGCGTAAGATTGAGTATGTTGTATACGTATCAATCTCACCACCACAGCTACATTGATGGGTACATACAGGAAACTAGAGATTAATGTGAGATTTCAATCTCCATCGATTGTTAAGTATTTAGATCTCTTATGGAGGATCTAGTTACGACCCATATGCTGGTTTTATTTGGATAATGAGCATTTCCAGGCATTAGGGGGAGATTTGATGTACCAAATGTTGACGGTAGTTAACATTCATCACAAACTGTCAATTTACCTTGCATAAATGACTAAAATGAATCATCAACATAGACTTAGGAATTTAAATTGACAAATTCCATGAGTTTTGGTTAATATGTGTTTCCAATAGGATTTAATCAGAAAACCACCAAGGAGGACCTATTCATTAAAGGAAATCACAGAATTCCACCATGTAACCGACATGGAAAGTTCTAGAAGACTCTAGGAGGCTCTCCACCAAGGGAGACCACATGTCTCTGACATGTGGGGCCACCTGGCCCCACTGCCAGGCCGCTCGGCCCTTGGTGGGCCCACCTGTCAGCCACATTGCTATGTCAGTTCTCCACCGCCTCCTAGGATGCATCTCCATAGTTTATTCAAGATGGTTTGATCTAAGGGCTCAGGATTAACACTCCGGCCTATATATACCTATATGTACCCCCCCTCAGGGCATGCCTCATTTGATCCTAAGAGCTGAGAAGCCAAAAACCCTAATTCATATGTCCACCAGGATCAAGGCTAGCAATCAAGAGAAGATTAGTCCTCGATAGGATCTAGTCTTGTATTAGAGATAGAGAGATAGAGTAAGAGGGAAGAGTTTTGGAGGAGTCCTGGCCTATTGGTGCTCTCTCTATGGCTTGTACCCTGGTAGAATCAAGTTCTTCTTGCACTTGCTTCTGAGATTTCTCTATTAATCAACTTCAAATTCAAGTAAGCATCTTGTTCATATTATTCTTTAGGATTGCGACTCTCTTTTGAGTACTTTAATCCTTGTAGCTCCTAGGTTAAAGTAGTATTCGTAGTGTAAGCATGGTGCTTAGACTCGATTACTCGTGGATATACCCTATTTTTTGAATCGGTGGTAGCTTGCGAGGGTGACTCTTATAGCCTCGTCAAATCCTCTATAGTCCACCTCCCGTTAGTAGGTCTAGCAGGACTTGTGACTATAGGAAACATACTCTGCTTGTGTTTTCTCTAGTAATATCCCCAGAATTAAACAATAGAAGACAGCTTATCGAAGTTAGAACTAGAAGACCTTAGCAGTCTCCTCTACGCTCCTATTATCTAGCCTTGATTATGAGTTGGGTTAAGTTAGAATTGATTATTCTCACCCTCATTCCTTTGGGTTTGATATAAAACTAGGTTACTCTCGGTGAAGTGCTACAACGGTATAATATCTATGCGCTTGCGGATTATTCTATGTGCATTAATTTATACAAATATGGTGCGCCCACAGGCACAAGCCTACATCCACAAGAATCTTCAAAGCCTATTCTAACACCTAACTATGAGTTGTGCCTGCTGTTAATCAACATGGTTTAGGATTAACACTTTTTAGGCAAAGATGATGAAAACCCTTATTCTCTCTTAAATAAGTTTGAGCAACATGTCAGATGAAACTTTACGATGGAAGCTCTTTCCCTTTTCTTTGACAAAAAAAGCTAAACGTTGGTACAATCTCACCATTGAGGGCAGACAAGGAGATTAGGAAGTCATGTGCTCTAGCTTTTGCTTGTAATTCTTTTCTATCTCCAAGGTAGTCAGACTTCGTTTAGAGGTTCTATCTTTTAGACAAATGAAAAACAATCTCTAGGTATGGCATGGGAACTGAAAGCATCTAGGCCCCTAGTTGGGTTTCGGTGATTAATGATAATACATGATTACTGTGACTAACGTGTGTTTTATAGAGGCAATTAAGTTAGGTCACGGTAATGGAGATCGGTTGGGCTATCATGGTGATCATGCTCCTACGATGGAAATCATTTCGGTTTTTAAAAGATGGATGACAAGGTTAAGGATGGACTAGTTCTAAGTGTCATTTGGTGTTGAAGAGACACTTAGAGTAGTTTAGGACTTTGTTTTTTCTTTGGCCATACTATTAAGGGAGGTATGGACGGGTAGCTTGACCTAGGTGAGTCTAGTGGGTTAGGTGTGGTGCACACTTGCTAAAACTAGCGCTAGGTAGCTCCTAAAAAGCCCTTAGATCCATTGGAGCAAACTTCATTCATGTATGATCGAGAGTTGGAAGTGAATGGAGAGTCAAATACTGATTGGACGCTGGTTTCAGTGTGACCAGACGCTGGCACAGAGTCCGGTCAGTTCATTTGACTAAGGTGAAATCATCTGGTGCGACCGGACGCTGAGAGATGAAGTGATCAGACGCTGAGAGCCAGCGTCTGGTCGTTTCCAGTAAGGTTCCAGAGAGGAAAAAACACAACTGGACGTGTCCGGTCAGTGCTGACCAAACACTGTCTAGCGTCTAGTCACCACTTACACACTGGAGGTCAGGGTGAACTGACCGGAGCATCCGGTCAACATGACCGGAGCGTCCGGTCACCCCGCAGAGGCACATAACGATACATTTTTCAACCCATATTATAAATACTTTCTCCATTCGTGTGTGGGGGTACTTATGCTCATTCCAATAGTTGAGAAACACCTTTGAGAGTGCCAAGAAGAGCAAGGTCCTAGTGAGGTGATTGAGATTTGAGAATCCCAAAGAGAACCCTTATTAGTGAGATCAAGAGTAGCAAAGTGTGCATCCACCCTTCTCATTAGGCTTGTCGTGGTCAAGTGAGAGTCCATGCTTATTACTCTTGGTGATCGCCATCATCTAGATGGCTTGGTGATGATTGGGAGCTTAGTGATCATCCGACGGAGCTTGTGGATGATCCAACTCAAGTTGTGAGCGATTATGAGTAATTCACCATGATAGAGTGTTGAAGAATCAATCCATAGAGAGCACTTGATCCTTACACGGATCAAGGGGGAGCTACACCCTTGCGCGGGTGCTCCAACGAGGACTAGTGAGAAGTGGCGACTCTCCGATACATCGGCAAAATATCACCGCGTTCCTTCTTCTCTCTTTACTTTGAGCAATTCAATTCTTGTCATTTACATTCTTAGAATTGCCATGCTAGAGTAGGATTAGAACATAGGTTGCTAAACTTTTGTGCGGTAGATCAATAGAAATACTTTCTAGGCACAAGGGGTTAATTGGGCTAACCGTAGGGTTTAATTATTGCAAAAAAATTTAGAATTAGCCTAATTCACCCCCCCTCTTGGGTATCTTGATCCTTTCAATTGGTATCGGAGCCTCGCGCTCATATATTTAGGCTTAACTGCCTAGTGAAAGATGTCTCACAGGGATGGACCTCCTCCTATCTTTGAGGGGGATGATTTTCTATATTAGAAAATTCGCATGGAGGCATATTTAGAAGCTCTAGATATTGAAATTCTTAGAGCCGCCTCACAAGATTTCCTAAAACCTCGGGATGCCGCACACCCACAAGGCGATGAGTTGAATTACGAGAAATGGAATGTAAAGGCTCGAAACAACATCTTTAGAGGCCTTTGTAAAGATGTGTTCAACCAGGTGAGGAACCACAAAGACGCCCATGCACTATGGTTGGACGTTTGTGTGCTCCATGATGGAACAAAGAGTGCGCGTGAGGAACGCTATCATCTCATCATGAAAAAGCTAAATTCTTTTGAGATGCTTCCTAAAGAATGTGCTAATGAGATGTACTCTCATTTGAATATTCTTGTAGAGTAGTCAATGGGCTTAGACTCACTCAAATGCAACCATCCGATGTTGTAAGAAAAATCTTGAGTGTCCTCCCCATTGACAAATATGGGCATATTGTGGCCGTGCTTCATCAAGATGATCTTTCCACCGCTACACCAACATAAATCTTGGGAAAAATTAATGCTCATGAGATGTACATGCACATCACACCTCAAGATGGCTCATTCTCTACAAAGAAGAAAGAAAAAGACTTAGCATTCAAAGCTAGCCAAGAGAAGGGCAAAGCAAGGCTTGAGTATGAGAGCTCAAGTGATGATAAAATTGATGATGCAAGTCTTGCTCTCATGGTGAGAAGAACCGCCAAGATGCTAAAGAAGCTTAACAAGAGTGGCATCAAGTTTGATGGTAAGAAAAAGAAGTTCTTCACTAGCTCTAGAAGAAAGCCAATCTCTGAGATGGATTGCTATAATTATGGAGAACTTGGTCATCTAGCACACCAATGCACCAAATCCAAGAAAGACAAGTTCAAGAACAAGTACAAGGGCAAGAAAGATGACTCAAGCAATGAAGAAGAAGATGAGAAGAAGAGAAACAAGCCATACAAGAAGAGAGATGGCAAGAAGAAGGAATTTCACAAGAAAAAGAAAAGTGGAAAGGCATACATCGTCGATGATTGGCTCATGGACATTGATTCATCTAGTGGCTCATCCGATGATGATAGTGACAATGAGAAGGTGGCCGCTATCATTATTGACTCTTCATCATCTTCACCGCCACCACCGCCATCATCCTCTACACACCTATGCCTTATGGCCAAAGGTGAACGCAAGGTATCAAATAATGATGATAATAGTGATGATGATCATGCTAACAATGATGATAGTGATAGTGATGATGATGAAATATGAATCACCTTCTTATGATGATCTTGTTAAATTGCTAAATAAATACTCCAAAATCATTATAAAGACTAGAGCTAAAAATGAAAAGCTTGAGATTAAGAATGACTCTCTTTTAGCTAAAAGTGACATAGCGGAAAATGCTAGTGTTGAGCTTAAAGAAGCACATGATATTATGTCATCCAAACTCAAGGAGCTCAAATCTTCTAAGAAAGAGCTTAAAGAAAAATATGATAAACTTGAGAGGATACACAATGAGCTCATCACTAGCCACAACATGCTAAAAGAGGAATATACTACCCTTAAGATCAATCATAATAATCTTGTCATTGCTTAAGAATATTTATCTAATGAGCCACATGATGCTACTAACAATGTTGTTAAGATTGATATAGCTACATCATGTGATGATTTGATCATTGAGAGCATTGAGCAAAGTTCTAGTAGCAAGAGCAAGCAAGTGGTTGAGGCCGATGATTATGATGAGTTTGTCAAGCTCAAGAATAACAATGAAAAGCTCAAGAAAGATCTTGAAGAGATCAAAAGCCACAACACTATTATGCTAGAAACTCTTGATCATGATGGTGACTTGATCCTTGAGAATGAGAAGCTAAGAGAAGAAAACAAGAGACTCAAGAAAGAGAAAAACAATGATGCTCTCAAGGAAAAAACAAGAAGCTCAAGTTGGAGAAAGAGCATCTCAAGATTGGATTGAGCAAGTTCACAAGAGGCAAGCATCTTCAAAGTGAGCTACTAATGAACACCATCATGAAGATAGATAAAAGTGGCATTGGGTACTTGGCAAACTAAGAGAAGAAGGCTCAAGCTCAACAACAACATAAGTCAAAGCCAAAGCCAAAGAGATGTTTTGAGTATGGGCAAGAAGGCCACTTTGCTCATGAGTGCCAAACTCCACCACCACAACCCTTGCCTAAGCATGCTAGACCTTTTGCCTTCAATGCTCATTACATGCTTAGAAAGGATTCTAGTGGAAAGATGAAAGTCATGTTCTTAGGACCTCCCAACAAGAATAGGCCTAAGAAAATTTGGGTAGCAAAGTCACTTATTGAGAAGGTGAAGGGCCCTCAATAAGTTTGGGTTCCTAAAGCTTGATCTCTTATGTGTAGGTAAACTACAAGACTGGTGGAAGTCATTGGGTTATTGATAGTGGTTGCACACAACATATGACTGGTGATCCTTGTATGTTCACCTCACTAGATAAAGAAGTAGATGGACAAGAAAGAATCACATTTCGAGATAACTCAAAGGGCAAGGTTAAATGATTGGGCAAAGTGGCAATATCAAATGATCATTCAATCTCAAATGTGCTATATGTTGCTTTATTGAGCTTCAACTTGCTATCTGTTGGACAATTGTGTGATCTTGGCTTCCAATGCTTATTTACCGAAAAGGAAGTTGTTGTATCTCAGAAGGATGATGATCAAGTGATATTCAAAGGATTTAGATACAACAACCTATATCTAGTGGATTTCACCTCTGAAGATGCAAATTTGAAGACTTACCTATTCACCAAAAAACACTTGGGTGGCTATGGCATAGAAGACTTGCTCATATTGGGATGAGCTCACTCAAGAAGCTAATGAAGAATGATTTGGTGAGAGGGTTGAATGATGTAAATTTTGAGAAAGACAAGCTTTGTAGTGCATGCCAAGTCGGAAAGCAAGTTGTAAATACTCATCCAATAAAAGCTTTCATGTCAACTACAAGAGTGCTAGAACTCCTTCACATGGATTTATTTGGACCAACAATATACAAGAGTTTGGGAGAAAATATTTATTGTCTTGTGATTGTTGATGACTATTCAAGATACACATGGGTATTCTTTCTTCATGACAAATCCGAAGTTGCATCTTGCTTCAAGAAGTTTGCCAAGAGAGCACAAAATGAGTTTGAAGTGAAGCTCAAAAAGATTAGAAGTGACAATGGGAAGGAATTTGACAACACAAACATATAAGCCTATTGTGATAAAGTTGGAATCAAACATGAAGTCTCCACAATATACACTCCTCAACAAAATGGTGTAGTTGAGAGAAAGAACCGGACATTGATCACTCTTGTAAGAACAATGCTTGATGAGTACAATACCCCCAAAGCTCTATGGGTGGAAGCTATCAACACTACATGCTATGCATCCAACCGCCTATTTTTTTAAAAGTTCCTTAGCAAGACACCTTATGAGTTGCTCAATGGGAAGAAGTCGGACGTCTCCTTCTTTAGGGTGTTTGGTTGCAAATGCTACATCTACAAGAAGCAGCAACACCTAGGGAAGTTTCAAAGACATTGTGATATTGGTTTTCTTGTTGGCTACTCATCAAAGTCCAAAGCATATAGAGTATTTAATCATGCCACCGGCTTGGTTGAAGAAACATATAATGTGGAATTTGATGAATCTAATGGCTCCCAAGGAGCATATGAGAATCTTGATGATGTAGGTGATGAACCATTGAGGGAGGCTATGAAGAACATTTCGGTTGGAGACATCAAGCCTCAAGATGATGTATAAGTGATCAGTCCACCTTCTTCATCAAATGTGTCACAAGATGGTGAAAAAGATGGGAGAGTAGAAAATGAAGACACTCATGTCTCCCATGATCAAATGGTGGTAAAAGCACAAGATGTTGATGCTCCACAACCTCCTCCTTAAGTGGTCAATAGAAGAAACACACCTCCACTACAAGATCATCCACAAGATCTCATCATAGGGAGTCCATCAAAGGGTGTAATGACTTACTCACAAAAACTTGCTTCATTTATTGCATATCACTCTTCTGTCTCTTGCTTTGAGCCTACTAAGGTAGAAGAAGCTCTTCAAGATCCGGATTAGATCAATGTCATGCATGAAGAGTTGAACAACTTCACCTGCAATGAAGTTTGGACTCTTAAAGAGCGATCAAAAGGTGCAAGAGTCATTGGAACAAAGTGGGTGTTTTGCAACAAGCAAGATGATCAAGGCATAGTTGTGAGGAACAAGGCAAGACTAGTTGCAAAGGGGTTCTCTCAAGTTGAAGGTTTGGGTTTTAGAGAGACATTTGCACCAGTTGCAAGACTAGAAGCCATCTGTATCCTCCTTGCATATGCATCACATCATGAAATAAAATTATATCAAATGGATGTGAAAAGTGTAAAAAACCGACCAAATCATAAGAACGTAAGTACAAAAACAATCACCGAAGTGATCAAATTCCTGTACTTAAGCTCCCATAATCCTGGTAGTCTAGAAATCACGAAGGATTTCAACCAACTCTCGACATACAAACCAAGACCATAGTGATTCAACACAACACATCATTCGTTACAACATTTCACAAGTAGCATTCGGATTACATCCATCAGAGTTCAAATAAAATATTATAAACCAAGTTCAAATTTGCGAAAGCAACATAGTTTAGTACATAACTTCATAGTTTCAAATACATTGCCAGATCTCAGTCATGTCCCACAAAAGCATCTTTAGGTACGAGAACTACGAGAGACCGTGCCCAATGGTCTAGTCTTCATCCCTAGCTGGGAGAAGGCAATACTTGCAGCAACCAAAGTAGAACTGGTCATCTGCAATAGGTGGGAGATAAACCCTGAGTATGAGAAGGTACTCAGCTAGACTTACCCATCAAAAACTAGAAATAAAAGACACCATGGGTCATGCAAGGCTTATGAGGTGGGCTAGCTGGACACAGTTGCATAAAAGAGCTTATAAATATAGTAACCAATTTAAACTTTGCATCAAGCTTATCATCATTTACCTATCCACTAGATTAGCACCTGTACTAGAGCACTCACTTATTAGGAGCAAACAATATTAACCATAGCAGGTATAATAAGACTGTCATCATCATATCATCATTTCCGAACCATTATGTTATTTAGTGTATCTACTTTGGAGATAAGTCCATTAAGTTCTCACTAACCGGGAGAGACAGCGACTCGAATCGAATTATAACTCAGCTGAGGGGGTATTCCTAACTCTCACCCTGGCATACTTTGCAAGGGTAGCCATGGGTCACCTTTGGGACAACTCAGGAACTAAATTCGCGGGTTTGATCAGCACCAGCGCTCTTAGGGATTACCCTTCTGCCAGGACGATCAGGACTTTTAAATCACCTGCCCTTGGACTCACGCCTATGGCTCCCTTCTGAGGCGTACTTTATACTTATCGACTCCCGGCCCGAGTTGAGCTACTTGGCTTCGTGGTCGGTCTTCGGACACGGCCAACTAAGAGAGAGGCATGCGTTCAACATGAACAGGAAAGGCTCCAAGATTCAGTCCTTAAGCGACACAGACGGAGTCACTACAAATCTACAAGCCTCCGCCCGGTCTTCATTTCAAATTAAGACAGGTTCTTTTCCACAATAGCAAATATAGCCAACCGTGCCATATGTATATTCCTATATCTCGTAGGTGATAGGAAATCACCTGACTTCTACCGCGTTTAAGTAGGGCTAAGCACTACACGAGCCTGAGCTACATAGGATTCAGAGTATCAATATCTGGACAAGGATTGGATAACCAATGCAGCAAGTGTTTGCATCCAACACCTAAACTTAATGCTACAATATATATATGTAACAATAAGACTTTAACTGCATTTCGGAAATTAGGAGGCTTAATATGCTCCAGGGCTTGCCTTTCACAAAGTTGCACGGACAGTGATCCGGGCACTCAACGGTGACCTCGTCTGGCACCTCTCCCGTGGGCTACACCTCCTGAACCTCCGGTGTTGGCTGCTGCTGCTCCCCGCTCGGTTCCTCGAATTCCAGCAGTGTCACACCTTTCGGTACACCTATTGCATGTCGATGCACAAGATAAATATCATGGATGCATAAGGAATGACATGATGCTCATGATGAATGGATCACAGTAAGTGTTTAACGAAACATCACTGGACACTCGTTTACCGATTAAGAATAGCTCTATTCAAATCACTTTAAAACATGTATCTAACTTAACTTGAAGAACAAGATCTACTTACCTAACTTGCATAACATAAGATAAAGGTGCTCATCTTTAGTTAAAGGCCTAACACCTAGGAACATTACCACAAGCTTAGGAAATAGTAAAGGCATACTTAAATCAACAGTTAAAGTTTCATATACAAACGAGCAGTCCTTTAATTCGATCACAACCAGCGTTCTATAAATTCAAATGACTTGCAAGAGGACATTCTGGAAAGCTTATAAAATTCTCTACAATTCATTTATAAACATCAAAGCATGATTCTTAAGTTAACTAAATCGAATTAAGGCAAACATAGAATCTATCTAGAAATAACAGGTTTACTAAATTAATTATTTAGTGATGATGCAAAAGCATAATTGGACCAAACCAAGTTTACCAACTTGTTGCGCATACTAGAGGGACATCAGAAAGTATAGTGCCAACCTCTAAATAAATTATTTAATATCCTTTTCTAATTTATTTAGTTAATTAGGTGATTAAAGCAATATATAGTAAAACTATTCAGAAAAATCTACAAAAATTACAGTAGCTATATCATGCTTCACATAGACTACCGAAAAAATTTCAAAGCAATTGGTCAAGTAGAACTGGCTGTATCAAAAATAACAGATGGCATGGCTATTTCTAGCATAATTAGGAAACCCTAATGAAAAGTGTCAAGCAATAGATTTAACATTTTTCCTAGCATCATTATAGCATAAGAATAGCACTCACTAAATTTTACCTTTACTGGATCTATAGAAAAATTATGAAAATTCACACAAGATCCATCCATGCAAACAAGAGAATTTCCTAACTCCTACATACAGTGTCCAAAATATATGAAAATTTAACTACAAGCTATTCATGATATGAACAGTATACCATAAAAATTTCATGCCATTTGAAGCTACATAGAAAAAGATTTAATTACCCCTATCTCCTTTATGAATAAAAGAGATAATTAGCAACTCTATTTTTCATAACAGAACATGGCATACACTATATTTTTAATATAAACTAGACATTATCATGAACTCAACAAAATTGGAACCACATCAATTGGATCTACCAACTAGGAGATACACATTTTTGAATATGCACACAAATCTGTGAAAAAGAATAAACAAAACAATTTTGAAACCCTAACCCTACTGCTGGGCTGGCCCGAAAGAACACGGCGGCCCATGAAGCACGTGCAAGCGTAGCCCAGACTCGATGCGGCCCAGGTCTGGTTCCCGCCTGAGCTTCAGCGACTGACAAAGGGGCCCCGCGAGTCAGTGAGTTAGACAGGGGAGGAAGAAGGGATGATGGCATAGCTCGTCGCCGGTGACAGCTTCGGCGAGGTCATTGGTGCTACGATGTTCGCCTCACCCATGTGCATCTAGGGACACCCTCAATTGTAGCAATTACCATGGCTAAAGGAAGCGACGACGGTCATGGCGGCGCACGGCCACGGTTTGGCCGGCTCCGACAAGGCCCGACCCCGTAGGGTGCGGCTAAGCCCGATACGAGCTTCCGGAGTTCACTACCAAGCTAAACAAGCCAGGAAGAGGGGATGGGAAGGTCGCGGTGGCAGTTGACCACATGGAGCGCCAACTCCGGCGAGGTCCCGCCATGGCGGCGGTGGAAGAAATGGCGAATACGCCCTTACCAAGCCTCAAACAACTCGACTGAAAGGTGGAGGAGGGAGAGGAGATCACGGCGAAGCTAGGGGCAAGATGGCCAACATGTTTTTGCAATGGCAAGCGCGCAAGGCAATGGCAAAGCTCGGTCAAAAATGGAGGAGCTGCTATGGCTTGTCGCTGCGCGCGGTGGAGGCGAAGGAGATGCAAATGGAGCTGACAACCCGGTCGGGCAGGCGCGCGGGGTGTTGCGCAAGTCATGGCCGGCCATGCCAGGGCATCCGCGACGCGTGGCAGCATGAGCAGGAGACCGGCGACGAGTGTCACCCATGCGGCGTTCATTGTCTGATGGCTGTCAGGTACTGTAGCTCACATTTAGACAACTTGAACCGCCTGACAGCACAACTTCAACGTGTTAATACGGCTCAACCGTTGATCCATTTGCAAAAACCATGTACATGAAAATTGTAGACCTACCTTCCATCTCCAACTTCTATTCAAGAAACATCATCTAATTCTCCATGGATCAGAAGTTACATCAAGCCAAAGTTGGCTTGATCCAACTGAAACTGGATTATGACTTAGCAAATTTTCTAAGTGTGAATTCAGCATGGAAATATGACTTGTGGGCCTTGTTTGAACATGTTCTAGCCATTTTCATGAGATGGTCATATTGAGACTTTTGTTCCTTGATAAATTGGCTACAACTTTGGTAAAGAGTGCACAGCCATGCAAGATCTCTAGGTTGGACTTTTGAATTAGTCAAATAGTGTCACTCTAAGGGTCATTCAAAGTCAAACTTCCACTTGAGGGCATTTTTGTCATTTTGATCCATATGAACAATGTCCTGTCAATTACCCTAAGTGTAGTTAAGGTGTATTAGACCATAATCAACCACTTTACACAAGTGCTATACCAATTTCTAATGATCACATGGGATAAAGCAACAAAACAATCAATTCACTCAAATGTTGCAATTCCATGTTTCACATGTTTCATGCCTTTGTTGCAATTTTAACTTGTCACATTCCTACCATGTTGCCATGTTTCAAGGTATGAGAAACTCATGTTGCATTTACATGTTTCACTACTACCATTTACAAGCAAACAAGTATGAAACAAACATAATTGTGAATGTTGCATATGCATGTTTCAGTGATAATGGCATGATGTGATAGATGATGCACATGTTTATGAAATGAAATGTAATTTTGTGAAAGCCAAACACCTAGGGTGTTACAACCCTCCCCCCTTAGAAAAATCTCATCCCGAGATTTGGAAAGTGTACCAATAAGTATAGAAAGCCGGATAATTTTCCTTTAAATAATCTTCCCGCTCCCATGTTGCATCCCGATCACTATGATTACTCCAAACTACCTTGTACAACTTAACTACTCACTTATGAGTCACTCTTTCTTGAGTATCCAGAACTTGCATGGGCTTCTCCTCATAAGAAAGATCAGATTTCAAGTTGATTCTCCTTGTTGCTATTCTTTCCTCAGGAATACGAAGACACTTCTTCAGCTAGGACACATGGAATACCGGGAATATAGCTCCCATTTCATGTGGTAGATCAAGTTTATAGGCTACTCTTCCACTTTTCTCGATAATGCGGTAAGGTCCAACATATCGAGGCTCAAGTTTCCTTTTGATTCCAAAATGTTTTACTCCTTTCATAGGGGATACCTTCAGATAAACATGGTCACCTACTTCAAACTCAATAGGTTTTCTTCTCTTGTTAGCATAGCTCTTTTGTCTAGCCTGAGCGGCAGTCATATTCTTCTGTATAGTTTGGACTTGCTCTTCGGCTTCTTTTACAAAATCAATACCATAGAATCTTCTTTCTCCGGGTTCCACCCAGTTCAAAGGAGTTCTACACTTGTGGCCATAAAGTGCTTCGAAAGGAGCCATTTTGATACTCTTTTGATAACTATTGTTATAAGAGAATTCAGCGAGAGGCAACCATTCCTCCCAAGAGCCTTTGTAAGAGATAAGACAAGCTCTAAGCATGTCTTCAAGAATTTGATTAACACGTTCAGTCTGTCCTGATGTTTGCGGATGATAGGTAGAACTACGGATTAGATGAGTGCCAAGATTCTGATGTAAGCACTCCCAAAAGCACGCCGTGAATTGTGGTCCTCTATCTAAAATAATGGATTTGGGTACACCATAGAGACATACCACTTGTTGAAAATAAATCTCAGCATAATTGTAAGGGTGATAGGTAGACTTGACCGGAATAAAGTGAGCAGATTTGGTTAGACGATCTATGATAACCCAGATGGAATCACAACCCTTTTTGGTAGTGGGTAATCCAACAATGAAATCCATAACAATTTCTTCCCACTTCCAGCCAGGAATAGAGAGTGGCTGTAATAATCCAGGCCTTATGTGAATAGCCTTGACTCTACAATAGTTATCGCACCTTGCCACGTAGGCTACAATTTCTTTCTTCATCTTGGTCCACCAATAATACAGCTTGAGATCTTGATATATTTTACTACTACCAGGATGGATAGACAATCTAGAAGAATGGGCTTCAGCCATAATTTGATTTCTAAGTTCTTTGTCTTTGGCTACTATAAGCCTATCATTAAACCAGAGAATTCCTTTGTCATCGACCCTAAAGTGCTTGGTCTCTTGCTCTTTCATCTTCCGCTTGATGTGAAACACACCCACATCAGTCTTCTAGAGTTCGATAATTGGACTTCTAAGAGAGCAATCCACAGTGATATTGTGGAGTACTACAGGATGAAGGAGGTGTGCCAGATGAAAGTCTTCACTAACTAAGGAATTGCAATGGGCCTTTCTGCTTAAGGCATCAGCAACCACATTTGCCTTACCAGAATGGTAGTGCACTTGAAGGTTGTAGTCTTTGATTAATTCTAACCATCGTCGTTGATGCATGTTCAACTCGGGTTGAGTAAAGATGTACTTGAGACTTTTATGGTCCGTATAGATGTTGCACACATTACATAGCAAGTAATGTCTCCAAATCTTCAGGGCATGAACAACCGTGGCTAGCTCTAAGTCATGGGTAGGATAATTGATTTCATGCTTTCAAAGCTGGCGCGAAGCATAAGCAATGACTCGGCCCTCCTGCATAAGAACACACCCAAACCAGTGCCACATGCATCACAGTAGACATCAAAAGGCTTCTCGGTGTTAGGTTGTGCTAATACAGGAGCAGAGGTTAGCAAGGTCCACAAAGTGTGGAAAGCCTCTTCACACTTTGGAGTCCACACAAACTTCTCATTCTTTTGAAGTAGTCGAGTCATGGGCTTGGCGATTTTTGAGAAATCTAGGATAAAGCGATAATAGTAGCCAGCCAAACCCAGGAAACTTCGGACTTCTATGACCGTAGTAGGTGCCTTCCACTCTAGGACTTCTTGCACCTTAGTAGGGTCAACTGAAATTCCATCTCCAGATAACACATGACCTAGAAAAGGTATCTTGTTCAACCAGAATTTGCACTTGTTGAACTTAGCATAAAGCTGGTTATCACGTAATTGAGTTAAAACAATTCTCAGATGTTCAGTATATTCTTCTTCATTCTAAGAATATACAAGGATATCATCAATGAACACGACGACAAACTTGTCCAATTTCGGCATGAATACTGAATTCATCATGTACATAAAGTATGCCAGAGCATTTATCAACCCAAAGGACATGACAAGGTATTCGAACAAGCCATAACGAGTAGAGAAAGCTGTCTTAGGTATATCTTTAGGACAAATTTTGATCTGATGGTAGCCAGACCTCAAATCGATCTTGGAGAATACCTTAGCTTTGGAGAGCTGATCAAACAGAATATCGATGTGAGGAAGAGGATATTTGTTCTTGATAGTAACAGCATTAAGGGGGCAATAATCTACGCACATGCGCAAAGACTCGTCCTTCTTCTTCACAAAGATAGCTAGACAACCCCAAGGAGAAGAACTAGGCCAAATCAAACCTTTCTTTAATAGCTCATTCAACTGACTCTTCAGCTCAGCTAACTCATTGGGCGGCATTCTATAGGGCCTTCGAGAAATAGGAGCCGTACCCGGAATGAGTTCTATCTTGAATTCTACTTCACGGTCCAGAGGTAATCCTGGCAAGTCATCAGGGAAGACATCTAGAAACTCACAGACAACCGGTATACCCTCAATGGCTTTGGCTAGGGTAGCATTGGCTGTATTGTGGATAGCGATATCATGAGGTAACTACACTAGAAAACCCTTCTTATCCACAGGATTCCTCAACATTACCACACGGGTTGATGTATCGATCAACACTCCATTCCCGCTCATCCACTTCATTCCTAGGATTACATCGATTCGTACCCCCAGCAGAACTACAAGATCCATAAGGAACTCTCGATCCCTAATCTCAATCTTTACATCTTTAACTACTTGGTTAGTCATGATATTATTTCCAGCAGCACTAATACAATAACCACCCTTAACAATTGTAATCACATTCATCTTATGCTTAGATGCAAAAGTAGAACTCACAAAGGAATACGAAGCACTCGAATCAAAGAGCACAACTGTAGGGTGATCATTAACAAGGAACTTACCTGCGGTGACCACTTCACCAGCAGGAATTTCCTCCACAGCAGTGTAGTGAACACGCCCCTAACAGACATTTCCCTGAGCATTATGCTTGGGAGGATAGGGATAAGTACTAGCCTAGTGACCAGGCTTGTTACAGTTCCAACACGGCCTGTTTATTGGCGAGACATTGTAGCTACCCTGTCCAGAGGTATTCTTAGGCAAGGAAACTGTGTACCCCTTACGGAAACTAGTTTTAGCTTGATTCTTCTTCTGAGGTGGACGGTATCGGACATTAACATTGGGTGGATGATATTAGGTTTTGGATACCACTAGTGCTTTAGACTGAGAAGCACCTGCCTCAAAGTTTCTTTTACGGGTCTTGGAAGCAGCATATATCTTATCATTATTCTCCTGAGTTAGGGTGTCACTGATAAACTCATTGAAGGTGACACACTTGCAGTTGCCCATAGACTTCATCAGTTTAGGGGAAAGTCCCCTCTTGAAACTAGCTATTTTTTGGCGTCAGTATCAACGAACTCGGGAGCATACCTCGCTAGGTTGTTAAATGCCTGGAGATATTCAGTAAGACTCTTGTTGCCTTGAGTTAGCTTCATGAACTCGGTATGCTTAATGGCCATGAGACCAGGAGGGATCAAATGTCCCCTAAAAGCTTCCTAGAACTGGTCCCAAACTACCTCGACGTTTGCAGGGAAGGTGGTCATGTGATGGGTCCACTAGATGCCTGTAGGGCCTTGGAGCTAGTGTCCTACATACGAGGCCTTCATACCTTTAGTCAATCAGAGCAATCCAAACCTTTGCTCTATCGTACTCAACCATTCATTAGCTTGTAATGGTTCTTCTGCCTCTTGAAAGATAGGAGGCTTTGTGTCCATGAAGTCCTTAAAGCTGCTATACTGGTTCAGCTCGGGTCCCTGGCGAACATGTCGGTCATCACGGTTAGTCAGTTGGTGCATAGCCTCAGCTAGCATGCGCTGACTTTTGACTACTGTCTGCATTAGCTTAGCTGGGGTGGGCGGTGGAGGAGGTGGTTGTTCCTCATCTCCAAGGCTACGACCACGACGAAGATTATAAGCCATCTATAAAATGTATAGCCAATGAGCACTGACGATGTGGAAATTTTGTAGATGAATTGTATAATTATGCCAAATTGACTCCAATGGAGAAAATGAATTTATACTATCAATAGAGGCACAATCATCCATCACAATCACACAACTCATCAAGCGCATCGATTGACACATTAATGCGATGAACTTAACCAGCAATGAGATCGATAGACCGCACAGACGGAAATTAGCAAAGGCTCACATACATGGAGCACAACACGTTTGATAGGTTACATCCAAGCCATAGAGGTTCCAACTGACATCAAAGATAACTTAAGGTTCGATATTACATCCCAACGATTAACTTATTACAAGCTACTCGTTCATGCATGAAGATCAACAAAAGACTAGCTCTAGCGCATTAGCTAAGTAGTAAGCTAAACTATGCATCATCCTCGGAGTCAGTGTCAAAGATCTCTCCTCCATCTTCATCACTAGCAGGTTCTAACTCCTCATCTTCCTCCTCATTAGGTGGAACATCCTCAGGTCCATTAATCTCAATGTCATCATCATCCTCAGCCATGATGACACCAGAGCCCATCTTATCCTCATTGTCATTCTCATTATCAGGTGGTAGGAGAGGGTGAAGCTAATTGTGTAACAGGTGAACCTCCTCATAGAGATGGTCATTGTACTCTTTGGCAGCTACCAATTGCTACTCGAGCTCCACCTATCGCGCTCTCAACACATTCTCCTCATGCCAGGCTTCATTCTGTTGGTTCAGCACATGAATCAACATACGTTCACAGTTGCGGTGAGCAACTGTCAACCTCTAAACCTCTAGAGTCTCTTGATCCCATTCCTGTGTTACTTGCTCCAAACAGTGCTAAGCTACACTCCTCTCAGCAGTCACCCAGGCTAGCTCTGCCCTCAGCCTTTCTGCCTCAGTAGGCTCTGGACGGGGCTCATGAGGAGCTAACCGATGACGAGGCGCCCTGCCTTTGGCGGACTTACGAGCAGTGCGTTTTGTGCACACCATCTGTAGCAAAAAGTTGCAACGTAAGGGGAGAATTATTTAAGGGATATGAAATTTAATTAGTCAGGACCATCATATTTTAAAGGAGGGAGTAATGCAAAAATGCTATGTATGCTTGAACATGATGCATGCACGATCTGTACGTCCTCACAAACCTAGAAAAATTTAAAGGCTAGCGAAATATACGGTGGCATACATACGTTCTCTCGTATACGGTAGCTAGTCAATCTACAATGATATGTTGTTAGTGTACCTGCAGCAAATTTCATTTCAGCCCAATAATTTCCCAAAAAGGCATGTAAAGTAAGCAGTAAACTAAATACTTTCATACATACATCCCCCGATGTATATACTCTAGTATCACAGCTACTCGACAGAGATACCCACACTTAAGTACTCTCATAGATACATGATCGAACATGTAAGTATGCGAGCAACCACAACTACTCTCCCCTAGACCGACGGTTGGACGGTCATGCTCTCACAACTCCCACTTACCAGAGCGTAGAGGTATTTTGATCCATACATTACCACCCAAGCGGATGGCATCCATACAATAGCACGGTGTATGGACAACGAAACAAAAACAAGTAGGAACCCCCAAGTTAGTACTTTAATAAGCCACCTAAGAGTCTTTATTTGGGCATAAGGGATATGACCACTGGCAATACTTAGTATTTAATTTAGAATTTTCACAAATACTTTTGTTTTAAATACACAAATGACATGTTTAGTGTTGAATCTTGCTCTGATGCCAGCTGTAATAGAACCGACCAAATCATAAGAACGTAAGTACAAAAACAATCACCGAAGTGATCAAATTCCTGTACTTAAGCTCCTATAATCCCGGTAGTCTAGAAATCACGAAGGATTTCAACCAACTCTCGACATACAAACCAAGACCGTAGTGATTCAACACAACACATCATTCATTATAACATTTCACAAGTAGCATTTGGATTACATCCATCAGAGTTCAAATAAAATATTACAAACCAAGTTCAAATTTACGGAAGCAACATAGTTTAGTACATAACTTCATAGTTTCAAATACATTGCCAGATCTCAGTCATGTCCCACAAAAGCATCTTCAGGTAGGAGAACTATGAGAGACCGTGCCCAATGGTCTAGTCTTCATCCCTAGCTAGGAGAAGGCAATACTTGCAGCAACCAAAGTAGAACTAGTCATCTGCAATAGGTGAGAGATAAACCCTAAGTATGAGAAGATACTCAGCTAGACTTACCCGTCAAAAACTAGAAATAAAAGACACCAAGGGTCATGCAAGGCTTATGAGGTGGGCTAGCTGGACACAGTTGCATAAAAGAACTTATGAATGTAGTAACCAATTTAAACTTTGCATCAAGCTTATCATCATTTACCTGTCCACTAGATTAGCACCTGTACTAGAGCACTCACTTATTAGGAGCAAACAATATTAACCATAGCAGGTATAATAAGGCTGTCATCATCATATCATCATTTCCAAACCATTATGTTATTTAGTGTATCTACTTTGGAGATAAGCCCGTTAAGTTCTCACTAACCGGGAGAGACGATGACTCGAATCGAATTACAACTCAGCTGAGGGGGGTATTCCTAACTCTCACCCTAGCATACTTTGCAAGGGTAGCCATGGGTCACCTTTGGGATAACTCAGAAATCAAATTCGCGGGTTCGATCAGCGCCAGCGCTCTCAGGGATTACCCTTCTGCCAGGACGATCAGGACTTTTAAATCACCTACCCTTGGACTCACGCCTATGGCTCCCTTTCGAGGCGTACTTTATACTTATCGACTCTCAGCCTGAGTTGAGCTACTCGGCTTCACGGTCGGTCTTCGGACATGGCCAACTAAGAGAGAGGCATGTGTTCAACATGAATAGGAAAGGCTCCAAGATTTAGTCCTTAAACGACACAGATGGAGTCACTACAAACTGGCAAGCCTCCGCCCGGTCTTCATTTCAAATTAAGACAGGTTCTTTTCCATGATAGCAAATATAGCCAACCGTGCCATATGTATATTCCTATATCTCGTAGGTGACAGGAAATCACCTGACTTCTACCATGTTTAAGTAGGGCTAAGCACTACACGAGCCTGAGCTATATAGGATTCAGGGTATCAATATCTGGACAAGGATTGGATAACCAATGCAGCAAGTGTTTGCATCTAACACCTAAACTTAATGCAACAATATATATATGTAACAATAAGACTTTAACTGCATTTCGAAAATTAGGAGGCTTAATATGCTCCGGGGCTTGCCTTTCACAAAGTTGCATGGACGGTGATCTGGGCACTCAACGGTGACCTCGTCTGGCATCTCTCCCGTGGGCTGCACCTCCTGAACTTCCGGTGTTGGCTGCTGCTGCTCCCCGCTCGGTTCCTCGAATTCCAGCAGTGTCACACCTTCCGGCACACCTATTGCATGCCAATGCACAAGATAAATATCATGGATGCATAAGGAATGACATGATGCTCATGATGAATGGATCACAGTAAGTGTTTAACAAAACATCACTGGACACTCGTTTACCGATTAAGAATAGCTCTATTTAAATCACTTTAAAATATGTATCTAACTTAACTTAAAGAACAAGATCTACTTACCTAACTTGCATAACCTAAGATAAAGGTGCTCATCTTCAGTTAAAGGCTTAACACCTAGGAACATTATCATAAGCTTAGGAAATAGTAAAGGCATACTTAAATCAACAGTTAAAGTTTCATATGCAAACGAGCAGTCCTTTAATTCGATCACAACCAGCGTTCTATAAATTCAAATGACTTGCAAGAGGACATTCTGGAAAGCTTATGAAATTCTCTACAATTCATTTATAAACATCAAAGCATGATTCTTAAGTTAACTAAATCGAATTAAGGCAAACATAGAATCTGTCCAGAAATGACAGGTTTACTAAATTAATTATTTAGTGATGATGCAAAGGCATAATTGGACCAAACCAAGTTTACCAACTTATTGCACATACCAGAATGACATCAGAAAGTATAGTGCCAACCTCTAAATAAATTATTTAATGTCCTTTTCTAATTTATTTATTTAATTAGGTGATTAAAGCAATATATAGTAAAACTATTCAGAAAAATCTATAAAAATTACAGTAGTTATATCATGCTTCACATAGACTACCATAAAAATTTCAAAGCAATTGGTTAAGCAGAACTGGCTATATCAAAAATAACAGATGGCAGGGCTATTTCTAGCATAATTAGGAAACCCTAATGAAAAGTGTCAAGCAACAGATTTCACATTTTTCCTAGCATCATTCTAGTATAAGAATAGCACTCACCAAATTTTACCTTTACTGGATCTATAGAAAAATTATGAAAATTCACACAAGATCCATCCATGCAAACAAGAGAATTTCCTAACTCCTACATATAGTGTCCAAAATGTATGAAAATTTAACTACAAGCTATTCATGATATGAGCAGTACACCATAAATATTTCATGCCATTTGGAGCTACATAGAAAAAGATATAATTACCCCTATCTCCTTCATGAATAAAAGAGATAATTAGCAACTCCATTTTTCATAACAGAACATGGCATACACTATATTTTTAATATAAACTAGACATTATCATGAACTCAACAAAATTGGAACCACATCAATTGGATCTACCAACTAGGAGATACACATTTTTGAATATGCACACAAATCTGTGAAAAAGAATAAACAAAACAATTTTGAAACCCTAACCCTACTGCTAGGCCGGCCCGAAAGAACACGGCGGCCTGCAAAGCATGTGCAAGCACAGCCTAGACTCGACACGGCCTAGGTCTAGTTCCCGCCTGAGCTTCAGCGACTGACAAAGGGGCCCCACGAGTCAGTGAGTCAGACAGGCGAGGAAGAAGGGATGACGGCGTAGCTCGTCGCCGGTGACAGCTCCGGCGAGGTCATCGGTGCTACGGTGTTCGCCTCACCCATGTGCATCTAGGGACACCCTCAATTGTAGCTATTACCATGGCTAAAGGAAGCGACGACGGTCATGGCGGCGCACGGCCACAGTTTGGCTGGCTCCGGCGAGGCCCGACCCCGTAGGGTGCGGCTAAGCTCGATAAGAGCTTCTGGAGTTCACTACCATGCTCAACAAGCAAGGAAGAGGGGATGGGAAGGCCACGGTGGTAGTTGGCCGCATGGAGCGCCAACTCCAGCGAGGTCCCGCCATGGCGGTGGTGGAAGAAATGGCGAATACGCCCTTACCAAGCCTCAAACGGCCCGACTGAAAGGTGGAGGAGGGAGAGGAGATCATGGTGAAGCTAGGGGCAAGATGGCCAACATGTTTTTGTAGTGGCAAGCGTGCAAGGTGATGGTGAAGCTCGATCAGAAATGGAGGAGCTACTGTGGCTTGTCGCTGCGCGCGGTGGAGGCGAAGGAGATGCAAATGGAGCTGATGACCCGGTCGGGCAGGCGCGCGGGGTGTTGCTCAAGTCATGGCCGGCCGTGCCAGGGCGTCCGCGGCACGTGGCCACATGAGCAGGAGACCGGCGATGAGTGTCACCCATGCGGCATTCGTTGTCTGATGGCTGTCAGGTACTGTAGCTCACATTTAGACAACTTGAACTGCTTGACAGCACAACTTCAACGTGTTAATACAGCTCAACCGTTGATCCATTGCAAAAACCGTGTACATGAAAATTGTAGACCTACCTTCCATCTCCAACTTCTATTCAAGGATCATCATCTAATTCTCCATGGATTAGAAGTTACATCAAGCCAAAGTTGGCTTGATCCAACTGAAACTGGATTATGACTTAGCAAATTTTCTAAGTGTGAATTCAGCATGGAAATATGACTTGTGGGCCTTGTTTGAACATGTTCTAGCCATTTTCATGAGATGGTCATATTGAGACTTTTGTTCCTTGATAAATTGGCTACAACTTTGGTAAAGAGTGCACAGCCATGCAAGATCTCTAGGTTGGACTTTTGAATTAGTCAAACAGTGTCACTCTAAGGGTCATTCAAAGTCAAACTTCCACTTGAGGGCATTTTTGTCATTTTGATCCACATGAACAATGTCCCATCAATTACCCTAAGTGTAGTTAAGGTGTATTAGACCATAATCAACCACTTTACACAAGTGCTATACCAATTTCTAATGATCACATGGGATAAAGCAACAAAACAATCAATTCACTCAAATGTTGCAATTCCATGTTTCACATGTTTTATGCCTTTGTTGCAATTTTAACTTGTCACATTCCTACCATGTTGCCACGTTTCAAGGTATGAGAAACTCATGTTGCATTCACATGTTTCACTACTACCATTTACAAGCAAACAAGTATGAAACAAACATAATTGCGAATGTTGCATATGCATGTTTTAGTGACAATGGCATGATGTGATAGATGATGCACATGTTTATGAAATGAAATGCAATTTTGTAGAAGCCAAACAACTAAGGTGTTACAAAAAGTGCATTTTTAAATGGCTTTATTAATGAACTAGTCTATGTTGATCAACCTCTCGGATTTGAAGACCCTAGATATCTTAATCATGTTTATAGGTTGTCCAAGATGTTATATGGGCTTAAGAAAGCCCCAAGAGCTTGGTATGAGTGCCTTCGGGACTTCCTCATTGAGAAGGGCTTCACCATTAGGAAGGTTGACACCATGCTATTCACCAAGAAGCTTGATGGGCATATCTTCATTTGTCAAGTGTATGTTGATGATATCATCTTTGGATCATCAAATGAAGATTCTTGTAAAGAGTTTGGTGAATTGATGTCAAAGAAGTTCGAGATGTTAATGATTGGAGAGCTTACATTCTTTCTTGGTTTTCAAATCAAGCAAATAAGAGAAGGGATTTTCATCTCTTAAGAGAAATATACAAATGATCTTCTCAAGAGATTCAAGATAGATGAATGTAAGCCAATCAAGACACCAATGCCAACTAATGGACATCTTGACCTAGATGAGGGAGGTAACACGGTTGATCAAACTCTCTACCGCTCTATGATTGGTAGCTTGTTATATTTAACCGCATCTAGGCCCGACATCATGTTTAGTGTGTGTATGTGTGCTAGATTTCAAGCTAATCCTAAGAAAACTCATTTGATTGTCATTAAAAGAATCCTTAGGTATCTTAAGCACACACCAAGCATTGGCCTTTGGTATCCTAAAGGAGCTATATTTGAATTAGTTGGCTATTCCGATTTGGATTATGCTGGTTGCAAAGTTGATAGAAAAAAGTACATCCGGAGGGTGCCATTTGCTTGGTAGATCACTTGTGTCTTGGTCCTCCAAGAAACAAAATAGTATGGCTTTGTCCACCGCCGAAGCGGAATATATTGCCGCAGGTGCTTGTTGTGCATAAATTCTTTACATGAAACAAACTTTGCTAGACTATGGCGTAGTTGTAGAAAAAGTACCTCTTTTGTGTGACATTGAAAGTGTGGTAAAACTTGCAAATAATCTGGTTCAATACTCTCGCACCAAGCACATAGATATCCGCCATCACTTTCTTAGAGATCATGTTACAAAGAATGATATTTCATTAGAAGGTGTAAGAACTGAGGATTAATTGGTGGATATCTTTACTAAACTGCTAGATGAGGCAACTTTCTGTTGATTGCGGAATGAGCTCAATGTTCTTGATTTTAGCAACTTCACTAAAAAATGAGCTTGTGTTGTCCCTTGCATTGCATTGTAATATATAACACGTTTACTTTATGGTAATGCACTTAGGGCTTGTCTAACATGATTAAGATAACCGCCGTAAAGCGTGTGAAGAAGCTTAACCTTGGATCAAACTTGACAAGCAACTAGATTTACTTTCAAGTATTGCATCACATATGCATGAATGTTGCTTTGTCATTTATCTTCAATTGCCCTCTTATTGCCTATTTTCTTAGAAAAAATTATAGTCTAAGGCAAAATATTTTAAAATTTTTTAGGGTTTGAGAGAGGTCACTCAAATCAGTCTCAATTAGTGTTTATTTAGATTTTATTGGAGTTGGGACTTGATTGGGAATAGGCAGCACGAAGGACTTTGAAGATTTGTTGAAAAAGAGTGACCAGACGCTGCACCAGACTCTAAAGTCCAACGTCCGGTCAGTTCACAGGAGGTGAACCTGCTGCTGAGAAGGAGTGACCGGACGTTGAAACAGTGTTCTCCCAGCGTCCGGTTAGAAGGCGATCCAGCGTCCGATCAAGCAAAGATGATGAAGATAGGATCAACCGGACTCTAGCTACGTCCGGTCAGTTGGGATCAGACACATCCGGTTGTGATTCTAGAGGATTTGGACCTCTCTAGAATCGACCGGACGTTGGGTGACAGCGTCCGGTCGCTGCCACTGGAGCGTCCGGTCAGTAGAAAACATGTAGGATTCAATCTATTTTCTCTATTTCCTTTCCCGTCATGTTAGGGCCACTATTTAATCATGTTGGTGAGTTGCCCTAGAGCCGCATCGACCCTTCATCACCACCGCGCCTCTACTCCCATGCCAGCACCACCCTGCTCCCACGCCAGCGCCACCCTGCTCCCATGCCAGCGCTGCCGCATAGCCGTGCCACTCCCGCAACAGTGTTGCCATGCCATCCTCTGCCGAGCCCACGCACCACCATGCCACCATGCCTTGCCCATGAGCTAGCACCGCCGAGCCCCTGTTCCAGCATCATTGAGCTCTTGCCCTAGTCGTGCCCATGGCTCTACTTCATGTGCCTGAGCCACATTGCAGTGCCCTTCATCCTTTGTCGCTGATCCACATGTCGTTTCTCTGCTCTTCGGATTGCCGGTTCGTCAGGTAGCAAGACCTCGTTTCCAATTTCATTCCTAATTGCTTGCTTCCTAGGATTTCATGTCTCTAGATATATTGTATTTATTTGTATATCCTATCTATTCTATTGTGTAGCGAGTCGGTGCCGTTGTGGTCCTATTTGCAGTTGTCAGTCAACTCGGGGCCAAGCTCGCAAGTACGGATCGAGGCCAAGCCTCATAAGTGACAGTTGGCAATTGATCTTTGTCAACGATAGTTGTTCTTTTTAGCTCCATCAGATGGCCCATGTTAAGAATGCTGGAGGTGGTCTAGGTGATGAGGATCTGAGGCGTCCACCTCGCTTGCCTGCTGATCCAAAAGGCAAGGCGATATAGAAGCTAGCAACAAAGAAGCGAAAGTACCCTGATGTAGATACAGCTAGAGCAGCCATAGTTGTAGAGGCCACAGAGCGTGTAGAGAGAGAAGGTGCTAGGAGTGGTGTTGTTATTGTAGATCAGCTTACACCAGCACAGAGGGCAGCCATCGAGCAGGTTGAGCATCGTTATAGTAGTCCAGCTGGGACAACCATGGTTAGAGGACGATGAGTTGTTTTAGAGGAGACTCAGCCTTAAGGGGAGTCACAGCAGGAGCCATAGCCAGCAGAGCAGACAGAGCAGGCTTAGGAGGGAGAGCAGACAGAGGAGATAGAGTAGACACCTTAGCCATAGTTATGCCGCTCTAGTCGTACCTATGCTCTAGTCACACCAAGGCTAGAGACACAGCGGAGGAGTTCTCGTGCACCTCTTAGACCTCAGGGTCTGCCTCTAGTGACTCATCTAGATTTAAGGGCCGTCACAGCCAAGCAGGTGTAGTAGCTCAGATTTGTTGACTTTGATCAGTGGTTTCCGCTAAGGCGGGATGAGCATGCATCAGAGGGCTTCTACACACCACTGCAGGAGGATTTTTATAATGCATATCTTAACAGTGGGGTTGTATTCAAGTCACAGAGGGTGTGCAATATTGAGTCTATTATAGCAGCAGCTAGAGAGTATATTCGCCAGCACCTATCTTACTTGCTAGGGCTGACAGATCTACTCAGACGGACCGACTTATATGTTCCATATTGGGTCCATGAGTTCTATGTTGCGCTTTGGATTAACCCTCAGCATAGATTTATTCACTTTGTATTCAGAGGCAGAGATTATAGGCTGATGAGCTTTAGGGTCAGGGAGATTCTAAGGATTCAGGAGCAGCCCGTCAGGCTATATGAGGTTTGCTATGGATAGACAGCGCCTCCTAGACGCCCTCATGGCAGTATGGTATCTCCTACAGATCTAGTCTGCCACTACTTCAAGGAGCCTTTTGGTGAGGGGTCGAGCAGGACTCCCAGTGATCTCACTCCTATAGCTAGAGTGTTGGATGCTATTATGAGGAGGACCCTAATTCCGAGGATGGGGTATCATGAGGGCTTAACTCGCTTACAGTTATGGCTACTAAACTCACTCATGCAGCAGACTGTGTTTGACATTTAGGATCTCCTTCTATTAGAGATGGAGGATACTATTGCTGAGGGGTTCAGAGGTCACCGTCAGTTGCCCTATGCCCACTTGATCACATTTCTTATTCATAGGGCAGTTATAGTGAGGCCGCCTAAGATGCTAGCAGAGTACAGTGGTGCTACTACCGAATTCCCTACATACAACCTGTCTCAAATGATCCGCCATAGTACATCGAGTGCACCCAGCTAGCCGCGCCATCGTCTAGAGGTGCCAGAGACTACTGCCCAGCAGGATGAGATCATTAGGGGCATAGCAGCTATAGAGGAGGAGCAGCTTGATGCTCAGCAGGAGGGGATGGTCGAGAGCGACCCCAGCGATAGCTCTGATGATGACTACCGTGATATTCCTCAGATGCCTACACGATGACATGACCATGAGGTCGGTAGCTCTAGTTTAGCTCCACCTACACCATAGATAGACCCCACTCTAGTTGCCATACTTGAGCAGATGAGGCAGGATCAGGTTTGTCAGGCTTAGAAGACAGCTACCACATTTGCACTATTTT
Source organism: Miscanthus floridulus (assembly GCF_019320115.1). Taxonomy (NCBI): domain Eukaryota; kingdom Viridiplantae; phylum Streptophyta; class Magnoliopsida; order Poales; family Poaceae; genus Miscanthus; species Miscanthus floridulus. The sequence goes on along the minus strand of NC_089587.1, from coordinate 62,044,991 downwards.
AGTCTAGGTAGGAAGTTCCAGCGACAGCAGCTGGCTATGCAGTAGCAGTAGTAGGCTATACAGCAGTAGCAGCAGGCCATGCATCAGCAGTAGCTTCTCATGCAGCAATAGCTACTTGGGTTCATGCAGCATGTTATGATAGCTATTGGGGCTCCACCACCACAGCCTTCGCCCCAGCTTGGTCAGCCTGCCACCACTTCTATGACTCCATCTATACAGCCTAGTGGGCTTCAGAGTTAGGGACAACCACTAGCACAGTTTGCTTCACCTATAGAGCAGGTGTTCTAGTGATTTGCTTCGCTAGTGCTAGCCTCGCAGTTCACACCTCTTTAGATGGGCTTCACATTGGCTCAGACTTCTTCGCTGCCAGTGCTAGAGACTTTAGTTTCTAGGAGCCTTGGTGCTTCATTTAGTGAGTTGACAGGGCATCCTACACTGCTAGATCTACTTGCCCCTATACCTACCACCATTGCTCTAGTGACAGGCACGACAGAGATGCTCCCTTCCTCAGTTGCATCATCTAAGCTACCTACTACAGCCATACATACAGAGTCACAGACTGCACCAGTTCCTGATCTGACCCAGACTGCTTCAGCATCACTTCCAGTGATAGAGGGTCATACAGCTTAGAGCTTAGGATCAGATGATGATGGAACATAGTTCTAGCTCGCTCCTCACACCTCAGCGCCCGACTCATCCGCTGCAGCCCCACCGACCGACCCTTAGGTTTTGGTGTTTGACGCCAAAGGGGGAGAGGGATCTATTATGTTAGTCTTAGGGGAGCAACATATTTAGGGGGAGTTTATTAGCTTATCTATTACATTTGGAGTTTTATATGTGATACACTATTATGCATTTGTCGTGTGTTTACTTTCATGCATCAAACTATTTTTATGTGATAGTGATATCTATGTGATTGTGATATGTGTGCTCTCTACTTTGAATTCTTTATATGTCATATCACTTATGCTATGCTCATTTGCTTTTGCTTCTGCATTTTACTCTGATGCAAATGAGCTTTATTTATTGTACTCATGCTTATTTCATATCTTTTAAGTACATCATGTTGGCTTGGGTCATATAAGCTTGCCTAACTCCTTTGTTCTTATTGACAAAAGCTTATATGAACCAAGCATGTTAAAAACCTCATCTCTTTTACATACTTGAGGTGGTATTGTCATCAATCACCAAAAAGGGGGAGATTAAAAGCATCTAGACCCCTAGTTGGGTTTTGGTGATTAATGATAATACATGATTACTATGACTAACGTGTTTTGCAAAGACAATTAAGTTAGGTCACGGTAATGGAGATCGATTGGGCTATCATGGTGATCATGCCCCTACAATGGAAATCATTTCGGTTTTCAAAGGATGGACGACAAGGTTAAGGATGGACTAGTTCTAAGTGTCGTTTGGTGTTGAAGAGACACTTAGAGTAATTTAGGACTTTGTTTTTCCTTTGGCCGTACTATTAAGGGGGGTATGGATGGGTAGCTTGACCTAGGTTAGTCTAGTGGGTTAGGTGCCGTGCACACTTGCTAAAACTAGCGCTAGGTAGCTCCTAAAAAGCCCTTAGATCTATTGGAGCAAACTTCATTCACATATGATCGAGAGTTGGAAGTGAATGGAGGGTCAAATACTGACCGAACGCTGGCTTCGATGTGACCAGACACTGGCATAGAGTCCGGTCAATTCATTTGACTAAGGTGAAATCGTCTGGTGCGATCGGGCACTGAGAGATGAAGTGACCGGACGCTGAGAGCCAGCGTCCGGTTGTTTCTAGTAAGGTTCTAGAGAGGGAAAAACATGACCGGACGCGTTCGGTCAGTGCTAACCGGACGCTGTCCAGTGTCCGGTCACCACTTACACACTGGAGGTCGGGGTGAACTGACCGGAGTATCCGGTCAACATGACTAGAGTGTCCGGTCACCCCGTAGAGGCATATAGCGGTTTATTTTTCAACCCATGTTATAAATACTTCCTCCATTCGTGTGAGGGGGTACTTTTGCTCATTCCAACAGTTGAGAAACACCTTTGAGAGTGCTAAGAAGAGTAAGGTCCTAGTGAGGTGATTGAGATTTGAGAATCCCAAAGAGAACCCTCATTAGTGAGATCAAGAGTAGCAAAGTGTGCATCCACCCTTCTCATTAGGCTTATCGTGGTCAAGTGAGAGTCCGTGCTTGTTACTCTTGGTGATCATCATCACCTAGATGGCTTGGTGGTGATTAGGAGCTTGGTGATCATCTAGCAGAGCTTGTGGATGACCCAACTCAAGTTGTGGGTGGTTGTGGGTGATTCACCACGATGGAGCTTTGTAAATTTTATGGTTGCAAGTTATGTACCACTAGGGGAGAATAAAAGGAAGCTCATATATGAAAGTCGTCACCAAATATGGGATACGCCGTACCTCTTTAGAGTCTACTCTGATGGCTTGGTCAGAAGATGTGTATCGGCAAAAGAGGGCATCAAGATCATTGAACGATGCCACTCATCACCATATGGAGGACATTATGGCGCATTTCGTACTCATGCAAAGATCTGGCAAAGTGGATTCTTTTGGCCAACCATATATGAAGACATGAAAGACTTCATTAGGAGATGTGGAGTGTGTTAGAGGCACAGGAATATCAATTTAAGAGATGCCATGCCACTCACCAACAACCTCCAGATAGAGCTCTTCAATGTCTAGGGAATTGACTACATGGGACCAAAGAACTATGAGTACATCTTGGTGGTAGTTGACTATGTCTCTAAGTGGGTTGAAGCCCTACCATGTAGAGCTGCTGATGCGAAGAACTCCAAGAAGATGTTTGAAGAAATAATATTTCCAAGATTTAGAGTTTCGAGGATGGTGATTAGTGATGGAGGAACTCACTTCACAGATAAGAACTTTCACCACTATTTGATGAAGCATGGGATCCGTCACAACATCGCTACTCCATACCACCCTCAGATAAGTGGCCAAGCAGAAACATCAAATAAACAAATCAAGAACATTTTATAAAAGATAGTCAACGAGATGGAGACTGCATGGAAAGATAAACTACCCGATGCACTATGGGCTTACAGAACGGCCTATAAAACACTATTAGGGATGTCACCATATCAATTGGTCTATGGAAATACCTGCCATCTGCCTATCAAACTAGAATTCAAAGCTTAGTAGGCCATCAGGCGATGGAACATTGACTTTGAAGCCGTTGGAACCAAGAGGAAGATACAACTCTCTAAGCTTGATGAATGGCGTGAAAAAGCATATCATAATGCTAAGATATATAAGGAGAGAGCCAAAATATGGCATGACAAGAGGATCAAGAAGGACTTCACTCTTGGAGATAAGGTATTACTTTTTAATTCTAGGGTTAAATTATTCGGGCATGAAAAACTTCAAAGCAAATAGGAAGGACCATTCAAGGTGATAAGCACATCGTCACATGGAGTGGTAACACTTCAAAACGACAAAGGTACGTTATTCAAGGTAAACGACCACCATCTCAAGATCTTTCTAGAACCTAAAAAACCACCTAAGGATTTAGATGAGGTAGATTTCTAGATTTTACCATAAATTACACCACTACCATCCTCCGTAATGAATTGTAATGCAAAAATATACTTTTTGGGATTTGATAGAGTTTAGAAACCCACGTAAGAAAAATCGCCCCAAGAGGATGACATGTGGGGCCACCCGGCCCCACCCCTAGGCCGCTCGGCCCACTATCAGCCCCTCTCACATTCCCTCAACTATATCGTGTCTTCTAGATTCTTCCTTGTTAGAATCCCATAGTTTTTCAATTCATTCACATATCCTTTCGTACGACACCCTTAGGAATAGATCTGGATCCCTACTACAAGTTGTTCCCCCCTATATAAACAAGCCTCCGCCTATCTTCATAGCCATCCCATCAAAGCATTCTTCTCTAACAACAGCAAAGCTCTCCTCCGCTCTAGTTCCCATGGTCGACAAACAGATCATCCCCTTTGGGACCGACCTCAACAAGCTACCTCCTATAGAAGAGCCTCTAGCCATTGTTCCTATAGGAGAACCTCTCCCTCTAGCCATTGTTTATCCCAAGCAATTAGCTCTAGTTCCTCCAAAAAGAAGCTATGGACAGTCTTACTCTGCCCAAGTTTGTCAACCTACGCTCACTCCGCTGTAGGAGCACCTATTCTTGAAGGACAAGTCGCATCAGTTGAAGGTCCTGATGATCCAAGTATAGAAGAACATCAAGCTCCTTCCCCCAAGACCCAATGAGATGTTGATGAGTGTGAAGACTAATAAGTTCCAAGAGGTCTCATGTGCCAAATACACTACGGCCATGCCCTGAGTAGTTTTTGATGGCGTATGAGCTACACCAGGGCAGATCAGGATCATTCCGCCAAAGGAGACGACAAAGAGACCTACACTAGCTCCACTAGAGAGGGAAGAGAAGTGTCAGAGGACGATAGTTGCAGCCCTAGAGAAGAGAATTGATCTTGTTACCTAGACCATCATAGCCCTCTAAGAGAAGACCAATCTCCTTACTAGACTCTTGAAGTTATGCATAATAGGATGGAATTAGAGCAACTTCAGTGAAAGAATTTAAAAAACAAAATCTCTATCCTTTCCCGCTGTGTGGGGAATAAAGGGCAAAACTGAGTAATAGATCAATTAATAAGGCACAAGTGTTAGGTTAAGTATTATCATGTGTTTAGGTTTGTCACTTAGCTCAGATGGTTAAAAGATTGTATTAGGTTAGTTAAAGTTTATGCTTAGTTTGTGCTTGTGTAATAAAGTGTCTTATTGAAATTAATGGAGTCATATTATTATCTGCTCTCTATTTCTTTTGGATATGTATTTGTCTCCACATGTTGTGCAGAAAGTTATATAAGGAAACAAGTGTGGGGAGACACACCACAACAACAAGACGTAATTTAATCACGAAAATCCTCTATGGGCTGCCCGGTCCATCACTACACCGCCTCACCTCGCGCTTTGTCTGTGGTTAGGTTTGCGGCCCATACACTCTATTTTCACATATTATGCTTTTTGTTTTGAACCAAATTAAAAATCACTTGATAAAACAACTTAAAACATGAGAAAAGGTTATTTCAGTCATGACTTAAGGATAGACTCACATAATACTTTTCTTGGAAGTCATGCTACTTATTGGGAACTTATTATTAGGGACCCCATAGTCACTTAAGTTGTTGTGGAATGAGATATAGTAGACTAATGAGAACTTGATTCTTGATGTCTTGTTATTAGAGAATTTTATTTCAAAAAGTAAAATGAACTAGCTACACCTCTCCTTTGTGGCAAGCAATATCCCACCAGAGCCAAACATAATATGATAGACTAGGAAACCCTTCTACATATAATACTTGTCAGTGGTGTTGAGTTTGGTCAAACCTTGTGACCCTTGTTGAGAAACTCATCATGCTCTCAAGATCAAGATCACGTACACTTCACATATATTTGCTTCTCCTATACTGGGAGTACGCAACAAGTATGTTTTCCATCCACCCAAAAATATTCTACTCCTACACTAGGAATAGACTACAAAAATATGTTTGTTAGGATAAATGCTCCATGTTCTTGTAAATGTCTCTCTTGAAAAGTTTTCAATTGTCGGAAAAAGAGGCATATGCTATGAAAAAGTTATTCATAAAAAAGAAAAAGAAATGAAAAAATGGACAAGTGTCCAAGATATCTAAAACAATGGGTACTCAGATACTCGCCTAAAAAAAGAGAGAGATGAATAAGATAGCCCATGTTTTTCTTACAAAGTTTTCTAAGTTTTAAATAAGAGAGACATGTTTCGAGGAGTATAGTAGAATTAGGTTAGCCACCATATATATATTCCACACACATGCACATCTTGTTCTAAGAGTATGACATTTTTCTTCTTGGATCCTTGTTTTGACTTTACAATATATGCAATGCAAGTATGTTTTCACATTCATCCCTACCTAAGCTCCATATAAGCTTTTAGAAGTAGGCAAAAAGAAGGCAAGTCATTGATACCTTGGTGAGGATCCAAAAATACTACATATTGAGAGATTTGAGAGCACCACAAAAAGAGAAGGTAAGTTATGTTTTGTTTTCAAAAATCTTAAATGTTTTTTCAATTGACTTGACTGAAGGAAGAAGGAGATCTATTTCAAGCTGTTCCATTCTTAAACCGCCCAAAGTTTCATGGTAGACACTTTGAATCCTACAGTGCATGTATGACTAGGAATGGTTTTATGTTGATGTCTTGTCCTAAGGTTGTCTTGAGTAATCCACCCTTTTATCGAGGACAAATAAAAGCCTAAGTGTAGGAGAGTTTGTTGATGGTAGTTAACATTCATCATAAACCATTAATTTACCTTGCATAAATGACTAAAATGAATCATCAACATAGACTTAGGGATTTAAACTGACAAATTCCATGAGTTTTGGTGAATCTGTGTTTTTAGCAGGATTTAATCAGAAAACCGTTAAGGATGACCTATTCGTCAAAGAAAATCATGGAATTTCACCGCGTAACCAACATGGGAAGGTTCTAGAAGACTCTAGGAGGCTTTTCACTGAGGGAGACCACATGTCTCTGACATGTGGGGCCACTCGGCCCCTGGTGGGCCCACCTATCAACCATGTTGCTACGTCGGTTCTCCACCGCCTCCTAGGATACATCTCCGCCTGTTTATTCAAGTCGGTTTGATCCGAGGGCTCAGGATTGATGCTTCCGGTCTATACATACCTATCTGTACCCCCCTTAGAGGCATACCTCATTTGATCCTAAGAGCTGAGAAGCCAAAAACACTAATTCATATGTCCACCAGGATCAAGGCTAGCAATCAAGAGAAGATTAGTCCTCGATAGGATCTAGTCTTATATTAGAGATAGAGAGATAGAGTAAGAGGGAAGAGTTTTAGGAGGAGTCCTAGGCCTATCGATGCTCTCTCTACGGCTTGTACCATAGTAAGAATCAAGTTCTTCTTGAGCTTGCTTTCTGAGATTTCTCTGGTAATTCAACTTCACATTCAAGTAAGCATCTTGTTTATATTATTCTTCAGGTTTGCGACTCTCTTTTGAGTACTTTAATCCTTGTAGCTCCTAGGTTAAAGTAGTATTCATAGTGTAAGCATGGTGCTTAGACTCGGTTACTCATGTATATACCCTATTTTTCAGATCGATGGTAGCTCACGAGGGTGACTCTTATAGCCTCATTGAATCCTCTATAGCCCACCTCCCGTTAATAAGCATATCAGGAATTGTTACTATAAAAAACATACTCTGCTTATGTTTTCTCTATTACTATCCCTAGAATTGAACAATAGAAGACAAAGCTTATCGAAGTTAGAACTAGAAGACATTAGTAGTCTCATCTACGCTCCAATTATCTAGCCTTGATTGTAAAGTTGGGTTAAGTTAGAATTGGTTATTATCACCCCCGTTCCTTTAGGTTCGATATAAAACTGGGTTACTCTCGATGAAGTGCTACAATGGTATAATATATATGCGCTTGCGGATTATTCTATGTGCATTAATTTATACCAACACCATACATAATGCCAGAAAATTATTTGGAATGCATAAGACATTTCAAGCTCAGGATCACGTACTAAATGTTGAGTTCAAAGAATTGTTGCTTTGCATAATATTACAAATAAACTGCCAAATGCATTTATTGATTACTAAGGTGTCTTATAAACTTTTTAATCCATTGCAAGTATATGCCAGAAAGAGTGGTGGTACCAAGTAAACCCACTCAACTCCCAATTATAAATAAGAGGGGGAGAAGTATGGCCATAAAGCAGGATTATTCATGCTAGGTATAGAAGGTTTTCCTTCTAATAAGATAGTAAATGCATGTCAACCTATGGTTGACGACACCTTATGGGTAAAATTTGGTTATTACCTAGTGGATGGATGTTATCCACAAACCTAGCTCATAGGTGCACCTAAATGTTGATGCTAGGATATCGGAAAGCCCTGACTCTCATTTCGGGAAGTCACAATGAGTCATTCAAGGTACTTTGAGTTTTGATGGACCGGAGAAATATATCATAGAAAGGCTACATGTGTTGACACATACTTTTTAGAATAAACTATATACAACATTCCAAGTCATCCAGTTAATAAGACCATGGCAGAGTGCTTTGCTCACTCTTACTGGAACTTATTGAGTGATGTAATATATGAAGAGACAGTCTTGCTCACCAAAAAAGAGGTATTTTTGGTTATGATGCCAACACCTCATGGTACATTTACTGTGGGTACAAAAGTGTTTTCATCCTAGAATGGATTGAGAATAATGTGGTGGTGAGATCAAAGCAAGACTAGTAGCACAAGGGGTTTACACAAAGTCCAGGCATTGATTTTCATTGCAAATTATTCTCCATAGTAAGTTATAAATTTCTGATACTATCTTTTAATTGGCAGTACAAAAGCATCTATCGTTGCAGTTGATAGTTGATAGATGTAGTGATTGCATATATTTATATGATCACTTGATTTGTTGTATTTGTGAAGCTCTCAGGAAAGAGTTCACATACCCAACCCTCATACATAAAATCACAACACATATTGTGTATTGCTTAGGTCAATATATGGCTTAAAGCGGTTAAGTCAAATTTGGTATAATCGACTTTGTGTATTTTCTAAACTAAAGGGATACAAGATTGATTATACGTGGTGTTCATTTTGAAGTCCTTGATTGGATTTCATAGTGTTATATGATAGTCAATAATCTTGACATCATTTGTGATGAACACATGCTAATAGCAAGTTGTAATCTAAAGACGAAGTTTGAGATGGAAGATACGGACTAAACCAAAATTTCATTTTGTGTTTATAATCCAAGCATCTTCTCTTAGGATTTTGTACGAAAAACTATCTATATCCAGATCATATTGAGTGATTCAATATGAAGGTATCATATGGCTGTTCTACCTCATGATAGAGGAAGATTGTTTTATGCCTTAGTGACTGAGATGAGGTATTGGGACATGTGGTCTATTATTTCTGTGCTATTTATGCGCTAATAAATCTTGCAAAAGTTCCTAGCTAGATATTATTTTTGCAATGATTTGCTATCTAGTAGCAATGCTACTCCTATCAAATGTTGGTGAATTGAAGTTAATAATATCTTTTGATATCTTAAATAGCACATGTGGTCCTAGTGTAATCCATGATCCGATTATGTGGATATAATGATTCTAGTTATCTATTAGATCCCTAAATTCCAGATCATTGAAATAGGCTTTACATGGATATGAAGAGACCATTTTGTGATAGTCTTTAAATAGATATTTAGTGGTCAATTCCATTAATCATTCTGACATTGTATTATACAAGGCTTCACATGAATGTGTATAGCTTGATAGAATGATATCACATATTGAGGTTATGTGGTGTTGATTCTATGAATCAATAGTCATTATCTATAAAGGTAATGCAACTTGTGTTATCTATAAAGGTAATGCAACTGTGTGTTGTGTAGATGGAGATAAGTTATATTTAATGCAATATTTTACACTAAGATGGTTCTATTCCATAGGTAATATGGGCATTAGAACATTTGCAAACTAAGTCTTATGATAATCTGGCAGAGATATTCACAAAGTCTACCATACTCCATATTTCTTATGTGTTGAGTGCATTGGTATAAATTTACTTTGAGGTTTGCTAATATCAGGGGGAGAGTCTCTCTGATTAATAACTTGTTGCAAATATCATATTGCATTTTTTTTGTATGAGTTTTTCTCTTTGAATTTCTCATGTAAAGTTTTTAATGAGACAATATCAACACAAGGTTATGTCATATCATCCATTTTTTCCATAGGGGTTTTTAGTGGATGATATTGGGACATAAGATGCATTGTACTCTTTTCTTTATGTGAGTTTTTTTCTTTTGATGTTTCTCATATAAAGTTTTTGATGAGGCAATGTCAACACAAAGGTATATGCTATAGTTTCCCCCTGGAGTTTTTGGAAGATGATATTTGAAGCATATTGACCCTATGGTCAAGGTGTTTTTAGACTAAGGCTTGGGTTTATCTCAAAGGTTCTAATAACATTGGTGATTCTATATCATGGTGTTTTCGCCTTATTTTTTCCACTGAATTTTAAGAAGTTTTGCCAAGTATACCAGTATTACTTTGGTTTTTTCCACAGGGTTTTCCAAAGATTCATAAAGATGCATAATAGACGAACAATGAAGACTATAAGGAGCTAATTGATTAATCGAAGGGGTGTCTTTTCACCTCTCTTTCTCTTTCACACTTGTAACCACCCACATGAGCCCTGTATATATATATGTACACACTGTTTATTAAAATACAACATAGAATCATTTGCATCTCTCACTTTTGTCTCGCTCTCTACTTCTAACAATATTCAAGCAGACTCTGTCTTTACGAGCATCTCCGATAGATTGAGCTGGTAGATTAATTTAAAATAATTTATAATTTTGACTCAAACTCGAGATTCTTTAACTCTCAAAGAAAGTTAAGATAATTTATAATTATAAATGATATTAACGGTCTCGACGAAAAACGGCGGCCAAACAAACCACCGCGGTCCTCGTCAACTTATCTTCAAATGAGCCTCTGTGAAGTGGGTCCGATATGTCAGGAAACTGTACGGACTGGCTGACTGGTCGTCCTCTCCACCCTCGCTTCGCTGCGGAGCCTAATCCGCAAAACCCAAGGAAAACCCCCACCACTTGGCTCGCCATGGACCTGCAGCTCGCGCCACCGCCGCTCGCCAACCTCCGCCTCCTCGCCCACCGCCCCAAGGCCGCCTCTGCCTGCACCTCCACCTCCACTGCCACCGCCGCGCCCTCCACCTCCTGCTCCTCTTCCACGGAGCAGCCCCTCAAGCCCCGCCCGCCCCTCCCGCGCCAGAGCCCCGCGCCCAGGCCCCGGCCCCGGCCCAACCCCACCCGCCTCCCCGCCCTCTGCGCCGCCATCGAGCGGCACGCGGCGGCGGGCCGCCACGCCGAGGCGCTCGACCTGTTCCGCCTGGCCCGCGCGGGGGCTCCCTTCACGCCGCTCCCGGTGCGCACCTACCACGCGCTGCTGCTCGCCGCCGCCGCGCTGCGGGAGCCCGGCGCGGCCGCGGCGGTGGCCTGGCACGTCGAAAGCTCCGGCTTCGAGCTCGACCTGTACACGCACAACCACGTCCTGCGGGCGTACCTCGAGTGCGGCATGCTCGCCGAGGCGCGCCGGGCGTTCGACGGGATGCCCGACCGGAACGGCGTCACGTGGGGGATCATGATGGGCGGCCTCGTCAACCGGGGCCGCCCCCGCGCCGCGCTGGCGCTGTTCCGGGAGATGCGGGCGGAGGCGGCCGGCGGGGACGCGCCGCCGCCGAGGTCCCTCGTGGTGGCTCTCAGTGCGGCTACGTCCTCGGGGTCGGCGCGAGCCGGGCGGCAGCTGCACTGCTGCGTTGTCAAGGCGGGGGCGTGTGGTGACGTCGCTGACCGGTACCTGGAGTGCGCACTGCTCGACATGTACAGCAAGTGCGGCTTGATTGATGAGGCGAGGCGGGTGTTTGACGGGCTGCCACGGCCTCATCGGACGAGCGTCGTCGCGTGGAACTCCATGTTGGCAGCGTTTGTGCTTCATGGCCACAGCGAGGAGGCGCTGGAGCTGTACCAAGAAATGTGCAGGAGTCATGTCGCCATGGACCAGTTCACATTCTCGACCATGCTAGGGGTGTTCTCTAGGTTGGGGCTGCTGGAGCATGCGAAGCAGGCGCACGCTGGCTTGATCCAGAGAGGATTGCCACTGGACATTGTTGGGAACACGGCGCTTGTGGACTTGTATTGCAAATGGGGAAGGATGGAGGACGCGAGGAATGTCTTTGAGAGGATGCCTAGGAGGAACTTGATCTCATGGAACGCTCTGATTGCTGGATACGGCTACCATGGCATGGGGGATAAGGCGATCGAGATGTTCGAGAGGCTGATAGCTGAGGGTGTTGCGCCAAACCATGTGACGTTTCTGGCAGTGCTGAATGCGTGTAGGTTTTCAGGTCTAGTTGACAAAGGGAAGAGGATTTTCCAGTTGATGACTGAAAACCTGAGAATGAAACCAAGGGCTATGCATTATGCATGTGTTATTGAGCTTTTTGGTAGAGAGGGCCTACTTGATGAAGCCTATTCAATGATAAGAAGAGCACCGTTCACCCAAACTGCAAACATGTGGGGGGCCTTGCTTACTGCTAGCAGGATCCATAAGAACATGCATCTTGCAAAATTAGCTGCCGAGCAGCTATTGGCAATGGAACCTGATAAGATAAACAGCTATGTTGTGCTCCTCAACTTGTATGTTAGCTCCGGTAGACAGGATGACGCCTGCAAGGTAGTTCAAACATTGAAGAGGAAAGGTTTATATATTCATAACGCTTGTAGCTGGATCACAGTCAAGAAAACGGATCACAGGTTTTTCTTTAAAGATACTTTGCATCCACAAAGTGCTGAAATATACAGGAGGCTAGATACATTAATGAAGGATGTACGAGAAGCTGGCTATGTTGCTGAGGAGAATGAGTTGCTCCCTGATATTCATCCCGAAGAGCAAAAGATATCGAGAGCTTACCACAGTGAAAGACTGGCAATTGTTTTTGGCCTTATCAGCACATCTCCACATACTCCCTTGAGGATTACTCAAAGCCATCGTTTGTGTAGTGACTGCCACAAGGTAATTAAGTTTGTGGCAAAAGTTACCATGAGGGAAATTGTTGTAAGGGATGGTAGCAGGTTCCACCACTTCAAACTCGGGATCTGCTCTTGTGGTGACTACTGGTAATTGGGTATGTCCAACTATCTAATGGTTTTATTTTCTGACACTAAAACTGAGAAAGGGTTATGAGATTGACCAGCAGTAGTGTCCTTTTTCACTTTACGGATTACCAGATGTGAAACAGTATATGATTCATCCAGAATGTGACCTAGTTTATTTTCTGACCAAATATGCTTTGTTTAGCACATGAAAAAAGGTGCATGTGCTGCAGAAGCTAATGCATATTTTGCTGACAGCTAATGACTCCAGATGTTTCAAGCCAATTCTCTGGAAATTACTTTGATTAATGAGGATAAAGCAGATTGGTCGACCATGATGCTTCAGCGTCTGTGCTACATGCAGGCTTGGTAAGTTTGGAGTTCTTTATTTCTTAAGACGTCGAAAGAGTAATCTACAAGTTTCACGCACTTGGATGTGTCCATTTGCTCCTTTCCTTTTCCCTCTAACTGTCGGCAAAAAAATTTTGGGCCTTTATTTTGGTAAGCAACATCTTGTGTGCCTTTATCTCTGTAAGAAAAGATGGCTGTTGTGACGTGTTCAGTAGAAATGTTTTTTTAGCACAATCAGATAGATTGTTTTTCCCTGCGTTTTCACTAGCTTTACAACCCTTGTGTAAAAGCAGATCTTTAAAAGTCGGCTGAATATGTGTTGTGTGGCTTTCACATTGGAGATACCAATCTTTAATTGTGTCCTCTAAGGAAGGAATAAAGCTCTGATGTAACAAAGGATCCAAGGGAAGTATAATACTTTGAGCATCTTGGGACAGCTAGTTTCTTCTTGCTTCGTAACTGCATCCTAGTTGGAGAACAAATACCCTGCTGTACTTTTGCCTCTATTTATTCACCAATTAGCCATAGAGCGGGTCGCAGCTCACAACACCATTGTAAGCAGGTGATCTTCCTTCAATAACCTTCTCAGCTAGCAGAAGTCTGAGAGCATGCTACAATGGCGAAGATGGGAGCTGCTATTCTGGTCTGCATAGTGGTTTTAGCCCTGGATGTCACAGCTGGCATACTAGGAATTCAGGCACAGGCTGCTCAAAACAAGGTAATGTTTCAAGATATTGGTATTTTTTACCAAATCACAGAGGGATTTTGAAAATGACATGTTTCGTAGACTATGATTTTGCTTCATCATGCGCGGTTGGTATTTTAGCTTAATGTTCTCTGCACTACGGGATACAGTTGCTTTGCCGAGTGCCAAGCCCCAAAAACACTCGGCAAAGCGTTCGGTCCGCAAGGAGGCCCGAGCGCGCAGCGCGGGCGTGGTGGCGGCGAGCTGGTGCTATCGGCGGCGGGCTTGGTGGTGGCAGCGGCCGGTGGTGGCATGGTGGTGGTGCTGGCGGCAGCGGGCTTCGTGGTGTGGCGGCGGGAGGCAAGGGTGGCGGCCTAGTAGCGGCGGGCTGGTGCTGGCGGCGGTGGGTTTCGTGGCGTGGCGGCGGGAGGCAAGGGTGGCAACGGCCGGTGGTGGCGGCGGCCCGGTAAATGTTTTAACGGCAAACAATATTTCCCGAGTGTTTTTTGTCGGGCACTCGGCAAAGACTTTGCCGAGTGCCCAAAAAACACTCGGCAAACATTTTTTTCGAAAAAAAATAAAAAAAAACAAGCCGGCCGCCGCCACCACCGGCCGTTGCCACCCTTGCCTCCCGCCACCACGCCACGAAACCCACCGCCGCTACTAGGCCGCCACCCTTGCCACCCGCCGCCACACCACGAAGCCCGCTGCCGCCAGCACCACCACCATGCCACCACCACCAAGCCCGCCGCCGACAGCACCAGCTCGCCGCCACCACGCCCGCGCTGCGCGCTCGGGCCTCCTTGCGGACCGCTACCTCACGAACGCGTTGCTCGCCTTCTACGTCCGCATACCAGGCCACCTGCCGCACGCGCTTGCCCAGGCCGCCGGTGAGGGAGGGGGCGGTGGATCCGGGGGAGGGACGCCGCCGGTGAGGGAGGGGAGGGAGGGGGCCGGCCGCTGGCGGGAGGAGGGGGGGCGCTGGCCGCACGCGGGAGAGGATGGGAGGGAGCGAGCTGTGAGGGAGGGGAGGGGCGGGTGGGTTTTTTTTCTTAATTTTTTTTGCTTTGCCGAGTGTTTGCCGAGTGTTTTTTTTTTTGCCGAGTGTTTTTAGGATAGCACTCGGCAAAGAATTTGTTTGCCGAGTGCCCGAGGGAATGCACTCGGCAAACATAAAAACACTCGGCAAATTTGAGGTTTCCGGTAGTGCTGATTATATAATTGATGACTGATGTTGTTGGTATTGTATTTTATACTGTTTCTACAGGTTAAGAAGGTGACAATTCTCTTCATCCAATGCGAGAAACCAGTTTACAAAGCATACCAACTTGGCCTTGCAGCTGCAGTGCTCCTGGTAGTTGCCCACGCGATAGCCAACTTCCTTGGTGGCTGTGCCTGTATCTGCTCTCAGCTGGAGTTCATCAAGGCGTCCATTAACAGGAAACTGGCAGCCATTACTATAATTCTCTCATGGTAACTTTGCTTGTCTATAAAATTCCTCTGCAATGCAGTGAGGTGGACCTTCTAGACGGAATATTTAATAACACCCAATTTGATTTGAGCCTAATTATGGTGACTGTCAAGATGCGCCAAATACTGCAAAAGAAACAAACCTGCTGTTCCATCATATGGTCAAGAGCGTGAACCACAGCAATGAGCGATGGCAGAACTGATCTAGCTTAACAGGAATTTTTTTTATCAGTGCTAATTGCAATTGCTCTGCAACTTGCTAGGATTGCCCTGATTGCTGGATTCTCGCTGCTGCTCGCTGGTGCCATGTCCAACTCCAAGTCCACGACATCATGCAAACTCACTCAAGGCCACACTTTGGCCCTTGGAGGGATCATGTGCTTCGTCCATGGTGGTATCACCGTTGCCTACTACGTCACCGCCACTGCTGCAGCGCACGAAGTTCCTTAGTCGAGCGGCAAAGTATAATATAATGCTTTTGCCCAAGAGATCATCGCTATTCTTTCCTCGTTTCAGCTGCTTCGTGCTTTTCTGCTTGTGATTTGGCTTTTACAAGCATCCGGTTCTCTCTTGTACCAGAGTCAAACGAAAAGTAAAATATATGCTTGTTGTTTGATTTGTTGCTATTGCTGAGAAAAACATGTGAAAGTTAGTGTCAATGTACCACAGTAATTTACGTTGTATGTTGGAATGTTTTATACAAGTATATCATATACTAGAACACATAAACATCATTATCCAGTTTTTGCACTTAACAAAAACATTTTTTTCCGTGGGCTTCTTCAGCACAACGTAGTGCCGTTTGAGCATTTTGCACTGAATACCTGCCGTGAGAATGGTCGGCTATCACCTGTCATTCTTTATGCACAGCTGACAGAGCTGCTGTTCTTCGGTTGCTGAATTTATTGGACCCACCAGTCAGACACCAGAACCTCCAAATGTTTAGCTTCTTCATGGGCCCACATGTCAGCTGCCAAATTTTAATCATTACAAAATAAAGTAAACAAACCCTGGTTCCCAAGGTTAACATCACTATTATGTTTCAGACGAGGTGACAAATCCCAGCAGCCCCATGGGTAATAAGCAAATCACAGTTCGGGGGTACTTAAACATAAACATGACGAAATCTGCATTAAGGTGATGGACAATGATCTAGTTGGGACCCTGTCGGATTAAAAATTAACAAACCGAAATTGTAAGAAAAGTACAGTTGTGCGCCTCCTGATCTCCTGACTGAGGAATGCAAAATGGCAAAGGGGATGGTAACAATCAGCTTCTATATATCAAGTAGTCACAATACATTCTATACAACACACTTACAATTGACTTGACACCAGTTACCCACCCTTACTGCTCAAAACTGCATCTCTATCCAATAATCCATCCTTCATCATTATGAATTTTTATATCAACAAAAACAAAAGAATTGCTCAGACCAAGAAACTCAGCCAAGAACTGGAAAATTCAGTTAATTTCAGTCAGACATCTGGCAGCTCCGAAACGCTGCCAACTGACTCCTCTCTCTGAAGACCAGAGAAGGACGACTGTACCTCGGACCCCTCCAGGTCCACAGATTCATCATCTGCCCTTGCCTGTGGGTGCCTGTTGCTGTGATGCTTCCTGCTGCGGCTGCGCTTCAACACACGGGTCAGAGCCTGGACGACATCTCGCATTGCTGGGCGCTTGCGGGACACACGGCTTACGCATCTGTAGGCAACAGCAGACATGTCATTGAGCTCCTCCACGTCAAATGCGCCTTCTAACCGAGAATCTGCAATTTCTTCCCACCCAGTTTTCCCATCAGCGTTGATTGCAGCCTGTGGTAGAATGCAATGTAGTCAGCATCTGGAAAAGCTAATATCCTCAAGCCAAAACCTACGAAGAGTAAGGGGCAAGGTGGCTTACAAGCTCAACATATTCCATTAGACCCTGTTGTGGGTTTCTGCCAGCAATCAGTTCGAATAGCAAAACACCGTAGCTGTACACGTCACTCTTCTTTGTGAATGATCGTGTGGATACATACTCTGGATCAAGATATCCATAAGTTCCTCGTATATTGGCTCCATTGCGAGTAACCATTTCCTCTCTAGATAATCCAAAGTCAGCAACCTGGCCAAAAAAAGGATATTTACGTCTGAGAGCAGAACTTTTACACAAAATGCAACAGACACAGTGGTGTGCAGGAAATTCTGGTGTATGTGAACCCAGGGTTTTTCCGTTCTTTTTATTTCTTCTAAATCTAAAACAAAAATGGGTCCTAGCAATACTGGACATGAAGCCTTTGAGTATCAGGAAAGATATGTTCAATGATAAAATATCAGAGAGATGATTAACATACCCTAGCATGCATTGCCTGGTCCAGCAAAATGTTAGGAGATTTGATGTCACGGTGGACTACTGGAGGAACAGCCTGCATATATAAGTAAAACCAGATCAAGCACTATGTTTGCATTATGTGCCATGCTACGAATTCTGCATTACAAGAGCCTACCCCATCATGCAAGTACTCCAAACCCCTAGCAACATCCAGAGCAATGTTCACTCTTAAATCCCACTTCAGTGGTGCACTGTTTTCACCTGAACAACAAAAAGAATGTTCAGTTAGCTAAAAAAAGGATACACTATTGTACAGGTAAAGTGTTAGATGCTGACTTCAAACAACAAACTTTTACATAAGATGCACTGATGAGTGTATTCATTCCATCGCCTGATAAAAAATCTCAGTTGTAATTTAAGAATATCCTATTATCTTTCTTCAGAAGATTATCAGTCCAGCTATGAGCTATCCCTTCAGATTATTTTAAAATTCACCCTTACTGAATTTCTTTAGTTATATCACAAAGGTTACCCCTAAACAAACATGGATATGCCATAATAATTACTATCATGAGAGAGAAACACAGGATCACATAAAGAGGAGACGTGCCATATAAGTGTGATGCAAGGCTCCCATTAGGCATGTATGCATACAATAACATATGTTGCCCTTTGTCAGCACAATAGCCAACCAAATTCACCAGATTCCTGTGGTGTAATCGCCCAAGAAGTAAGACCTGAAGTCAAGAATTAATCAAACACTAAGCATGTCAAATTTCTAGTGAGGACTGGATCCAAATCAAACAGTACA
Source organism: Miscanthus floridulus (assembly GCF_019320115.1). Taxonomy (NCBI): domain Eukaryota; kingdom Viridiplantae; phylum Streptophyta; class Magnoliopsida; order Poales; family Poaceae; genus Miscanthus; species Miscanthus floridulus. The sequence goes on along the minus strand of NC_089587.1, from coordinate 62,026,606 downwards.
GGTGTACAAATATTAGCTTACCTCATTTTGAAACTCCTTTTCACCTTGCTTTGAATTGTTCGAAAGCACTTTAACAGCCAATATCTCACCAGAAGACATTTCTGCTCTGTAAACAGGACCGAAGGCTCCTTGACCTAATAATGTTGTGAAATTGCTGGTAGCTTTCTGTAGTTCCCTAGAGATGAGGCAAAATCATGGAGTTCAGCAAGAATATGTACGATTCTAAATCAACCATTAGAAGTGCCACAAGAATTATCTGAGCGGTCGACGGTTATGTAAGATACATCATGTACAACAACAACAACAACAACAACAAAGCCTTTAAGTCCCAAACAAGTTGGGGTAGGCTAGAGTTGAAACCCAACAGAAGCAATCAAGGTTCAGGCACGTGAATAACTGTCTTCCAAGCACTCCTATCTAAGGCTAAGTCTTTGGGTATATTCCATCCTTTCAAGTCTCCTTTTATTGCCTCTACCCAAGTCAACTTCGGTCTTCCTCTGCCTCTCTTCACGTTACTATCCTGACTTAAGATTCCACTACGCACCGGTGCATCTGGAGGTCTCCGTTGCACATGTCCAAACCATCTCAACCGGTGTTGGACAAGCTTTTCTTCAATTGGCGCTACCCCTAATCTCTCACGTATATCATCGTTCCGAACTCGATCCCTTCTTGTATGACCGCAAATCCAACGCAACATACGCATTTCCGCGACACTTAGCTGTTGAATATGTCGTCTTTTCGTAGGCCAACATTCTGCACCATACAACATAGCAGGTCTAATCGCCGTCCTATAAAACTTACCTTTTAGCTTCTGTGGTACCCTTTTGTCACATAGGACACCAGACGCTTGCCGCCACTTCATCCACCCTGCTTTGATTCTATGGCTAACATCTTCATCAATATCCCCGTCCCTCTGTAGCATTGATCCTAAATATCGAAAGGTATCCTTCCTAGGCACTACTTGACCTTCCAAACTAACATCTTCCTCCCCCGAGTAGTAGTGCCGAAGTCACATCTCATATACTCAGTTTTAGTTTTACTAAGTCTAAAACCTTTAGACTCCGAAGTCTCCCGCCATAACTCCAGTTTCTGATTCACTCCTGTCCGGCTTTCATCAACTAGCACTACATCGTCCGCGAAAAGCATACACCAAGGGATGTCCCCTTGTATGTCCCTTGTGACCTCATTCATCACTAAAGCAAACAAATAAGGGCTCAAAGCTGATCCTTGATGTAGTCCTATCCTAATCGGGAAGTCATTCGTGTCTCCATCACTTGTTCGAACTCTAGTCACAACATTGCTGTACATGTCCTTAATGAGCCCGACGTACTTCGTTGGGACTTTATGTTTGTCCAACGTCCACCACATAACATTCCTTGGTATTTTATCATAAGCCTTCTCCAAGTCAATAAAAACCATGTGTAGGTCCTTCTTCTTCTCTCTATACCGCTTCATAACTTGTCTTATTAAGAAAATGGCTTCCATGGTTGACCTTTCGGGCATGAAACCAAATTGGTTCATAGAGACCCGCGTTATTGCTCTCAAGCGATGCTCGATAACTCTCTCCCATATGTTTGTCCAACGCCCACCACATAACATTCCTTGGTATTTTATCATAAGCCTTCTCCAAGTCAATAAAAACCATGTGTAGGTCCTTCTTCTTCTCCCTATACCGCTCCATAACTTGTCTTATTAAGAAAATGGCTTACATGGTTGACCTTCCGGGCATGAAACCAAATTGGTTCATAGAGACCCGCGTTATTGCTCTCAAGCGATGCTCGATAACTCTCTCCTATAGCTTCATAGTATGGCTCATCAACTTAATTCCTCGGTAATTTGTACAACTTTGAATATCCCCTTTATTCTTGTAGATCGGTACCAATATACTTCTCCTCCACTCATCAGGCATCTTGTTCGATCGAAAAATATAGTTGAACAGCTTGGTTAACCATACTACAGCTATGTCCCCGAGGCATCTCCACATCTCGATTGGGATACCATCCGGTCCCATCGCCTTACCTCCTTTCATCCTTTTCAACGCCTCTCTAACCTCAGATTCTTGGATTCTCCGCACAAAGCGCCTATTGGTGTCATCAAAAGAGTCATCCAACTGAAAGGTTGTGTCCATATTCTCACCATTGAACAATTTGTCAAAATACTCTTGCCATCGATGTCGGATCTCATCCTCCTTTACCAAGAGATGCTCCCTTTCATCCTTAATGCACTTAACTTGGTTGAAGTCCCGTGTCTTTCTCTCACGAACCCTAGCCATCCTATAAATGTCCTTCTCTCCTTCCTTCGTACTCAAATGTTGGTAAAGATCCTCGTACGCTCTACCCTTTGCCACACTTACAGCTCGCTTTGCAGTCTTCTTTGCCACCTTATACTTCTCTATGTTGTCCACACTCCTGTCATGTGTCGGATCTCATCCTCCTTTACCAAGAGATGCTCCCTTTCATCCTTAATGCACTTAACTTGGTTGAAGTCCCGTGTCTTTCTCTCACGAACCCTAGCCATCCTATAAATGTCCTTCTCTCCTTCCTTCGTACTCAAATGTTGGTAAAGATCCTCGTACGCTCTACCCTTTGCCACACTTACAGCTCGCTTTGCAGTCTTCTTTGCCACCTTATACTTCTCTATGTTGTCCACACTCCTGTCATGGTACCAAAAGCTTATGTTGAGAAACAACACACTCCCCTGGTATCACCTTGCAATCCAAGCATGCTCGTTTGTTCTTTCTTCTTGCGAGGACAAAGTCAATCTGACTACAGTGTTGTCCGCTACTGAAGGTCACTAGATGAGATTCTCTCTTTCTAAAGAAAGTGTTGGCTATCATCAGGTCAAAAGCTACCGCGAAGTCTAGAGCTTCCTCCCCCTCCTGATTCCTACTACCATACCCAAAACCTCCATGAACTGCCTCGAAACCTGCGCTTGTAGTACCTACATGCCCATTAAGATCTCCTTCTATAAAAAGCTTCTCACTACTAGGTATAGCTCTAACCAAGCCATCTAAGTCTTCCTAGAACTGTCTCTTAGCACTCTCGTCGAGACCTACTTGGGGGGCATACGCACTAATTACGTTTAAGACCATATCACCAACGACAAGCTTGACTAAGATAATCCTATTTCCTTGCCTTCTCACTCCCACCACACCATTCTTGAGGCTCTTATCAATCAAAACTCCTACTCCATTTCTATTCGCGACTGTCCCTGTATACCAAAGCTTGAAACCTGTATTGTCCACCTCCTTCGCCTTCTGACCCTTCCATTTAGTCTCTTGAACGCATAATATATTTACACGCCTCCTAGTCGCGGTATCAACTAATTCTCTTAACTTACCTGTAAGTGACCCTACATTCCAACTACCTAAACGGATCCTAGTTGGTTCGACTAGCTTCCTTACCCTTCGCACCCGTCGACTCTGATGCGAAGACCCTTGCTCATTTTTCACTATACCCGGGCGCCGATGTAGCGCGCCACTAAGGAAGCGACGACTCGATCCTTGGTTACTTGACACCATGCCCAGATCACGACACGGCGCGTCATGGGGGTGACGACCCGGCCCTTGCCCATTTAACACCATACCCGGGTTCCGATATGGCGCGTCGCTAAGAGGGTTACGCCCCAACGATTTTCTTTCGGGTTTCATCTCCATTTAAGTGGCTAAGTTTTTACATTGGCTCGCCACGCCTAACACAACCCTCCTCCTTTACCAGGGCTTGGGACCTGCTACGCTGGGACACCAAAGGCGCCCCACCAAGCAACTGAAATTTGTAGCAGTAATGTTGAAATGATTGAATACTGAATTCTCATGGAAAATATGGAATGTGATATGATCCATTGATCGGTTGCCCCTGGGAGTAACGGTTTGTCCTATCCACAGGGATGGAATTTGGGAGTCGATTCAGGAAAATGTCATTACAGTGTATTGACCCTCTAAAACATAATGTTATGATGAGTATTTGCACACAATGTGTATTCTATTATATTTTTTGAATAAAATGCATTAATAATACTTTTGAAAACAAAAAACACTATATACTTAAATACTAACAAGTCACAAACTAATGAATGAAGTCATATCACAACTTTTGACCATATTGTGTTGGGTGGAAAACTGGTATTTTTCAAAAGGTTGTAATGTTGGTTCCTACCACCTGCAGTTTGATTCACTCAAACATCCACATGTGGCTGGATGCTTTGGTCAACGTAGAAGCACATGCCCTCCATGTAGACAGTTCAACCAAATTGGATTTGATCTCGTGAGATCTACATCCACATGAATGTTTTAATTTGACATATAACATTATTTTATGTTATGACCGATGTTCCCATCCTTCACTCTTGTTTCTCTCCATCTATTTAACTAGCGATAAATCTGGCAAATGCTCACCCTCCGTCATTTAATTTCTCCACATAAAAAATTCCAATGGAAACCACTTTCATGAAGTCATTGTCAAATGTTTCAGCAGTAATTAAGTAGACTTAAACGAAGGATGAAGTAACTGACTTATCATGACAACGAAACCGATCATTTGCTAAGCAAATTAATCAAACAATAAGAATACATAAGAATTCAGGAAACATACTTGTATGCATATTTGGGTATACCAGAAGCTGAAATCATGCTCTTTCTACCAGGCCCTTCGATCCACAGAGAACTCGCACGGTCTTCAAGCTCCCTCGGGGATTCCTGCCCTGTAGTCGAGTTTGAGAGCATGGCACAAGTATTAACACCATTGGTACGGATGGGGACTGTCGATGCCCTCCTCGAGCTGCTACTCCTTATCTGCGTCTGGGAACGCCGATACCTCAAGCACAGCAGTATCCCAAGAGCCAGCAGCACACCTATCACCACCCCAACCGTGATTCCGATGATCAGACCTTCGGACACTCCTTTCATTCTCCCCACTCAGCAACCAGATCCTAACACTAGGGATGCTGCTTCCACCTCATGGACACTCCACCAAGGAAGAAGAGCAACAGCTATATGTCCTGCCAAGAAGTACAATGAAGAATAGTAAGTAAAGTTGGAAGCATTGAATTGTGAGAACATGTGGCTCTGTTCGTTAGGTGGGTGTGCAAGGACATGGATGCACTGCAAGTTAAACCAATCTTTGATATTGATATATAAAAAAGAGAAGTTTTACAGAAACATTTGGTCAAACTTTGCCATCTCAGCTCATATCACATCAGAAGTGAAAAATGATAACCACAGTGATGGGACTTGTCAGATACAAAATCAAAGTTGGACCTGGACAGAGACGAGTTGGATACATTTGGTGAACAAACATCCAAAGTGAGACATCGCTTTCCTTATTCGTCAAACCTTAAGTGAGACAATTGTTTTCAGATGAACCACTACCTAGACTCTAATGCCACCCAAATATCAACCAGGCTTCTAGAGCACATCAAATTCTCCATCTCCCTTAAATGCGAGAAACACACAAATCAAAACTGCTTCCTTTATTACAATGAAACTTTCGACTGAAAAGACTAATATATGGTACTAAAAGCTCAAAGCTTTCACATCATCAGAACAGATGAACTAACATTAAAAAAAATTACATATATGCTCCCCTTGCGCTTGTCTCCACAAACACTAAAATCGCCAACGCCAAATATAAAGTGTCCCCTTTCCCCTCTTCTGACACTAATCACCATCATAACACGATAATTTGAGCAAAAGGAGAGAAAAAAAAAGTAATCGGGAGACAATCGAAAGCTGAAGCAAGGAACAAATCCTAAACCCACAAATATAGCAATAAAGAGAGCGGTCCAACAGCTAGAAAACTCGAAGAAGAGATTTTCGTCGACCAGAGGAACGAACAAGGAACGCAGCAGATCAGAACCGAATCCGGGCAAGAAAAGAAACGCAGGAGCAAAGCAAGGCTTACCCAAATGCGGCCGGAGACGGAACCATGGGGCGGGCGAATCCAGGCTCGTCGGGATCAGGGCTCGCAGCGGATCCCGATTCCGCGGCTCGTGGGCGTGGGCAGGAATGCGCGATGGATTGGAGCGGGATCAGTGGACGGAAGGGGAGGCCTCGGTGCTCTGGTTCACGTGGGTTTCGAGAGAGGAGGCGAACGAGGGAAAGACGACGACGACGACGACGTTTGATTAGAGAAGGGGAGTGCAACTTCCTGTTGAGAATAAAGCAAACATGGAAAAAGAAAGGCTGGAAAAAAAAGAAAGTTCGCAAGAAAAAGATACTGCTAGTGAGGGTAGTTTGGTAAATGCACTGCACATAGTTTTAAAATTGTGCATTGAACGCTTGATTATGCCAAATAACGGACGAACAAAATTTTCTTTAGGAAAGACTAAAGGAATATCTTAAGATTAAATAATACAATAGTATCTTGCTTTTATTAACACTATCAATCTTTTCTATGAAGTTTTTGTTTGGTTTTGAGGAAAGATCAATTTTCACCATTGGATCTTGCAATAGTAAAGAAAAAGAAGAATGTTTGTAAGGCAAGAGTTGAAGATAATCTAAGGAGAATACAATGCTTAAGTTTGCTATAAAGTAAGAGGGTGTTTGGATCCCAACTGAATTATAGTACTAACTAGATAAAAAATCCGAAGGTGATTTAAGCATCTCAGATTATGGATTGGATTGTTACATTCAAACCATTAGATTTTAATAATCCTATAATCTCTCTTCCAAGGGATCCAAACAGTATATATATCATTAAAAAAATACTAGTATAGTTTAATTAGGATCCAAACAAGCCATAATAAGCTAGTTTGTATTTATTAGTATTAGCACACCATTTGTGTTATATAAATATCGAAGCTTTACATAAAATGGTCTCCATGAAGGCATGAACAGGCCACCTATGTGCCAAACACCATGCAGTGTGCATACCCTAGGGCCCATAAATCGTGCTCGATATTTAGTTAGGCTAAAGTTAAAGCTACTGCTGAAATGTATTAAGCCCTTGTTTAGTTCGCGAAATTTGGATTTTGGGGGTTACTGTAGCACCTTCGTTTTTATTTGATAAATAGTGTCCAAACATTGACTAATTAGGCTTAAAACGTTCGTCTCGCAATTTCCCATCAAACTGTGAAATTAGTTTTTCTTTTCGTCTACATTTAATGCTCCATGCATGAGCCGTAAACATTCGATGTGACAGATATTATAGCAACTTTTTAGATTTTAGGGTTCAACTAAACAAGGGCTAAAGCAGCAACCCACTGAAGAAAAGCACGAAGCACCCTTTCCGGCTTCGAGACGTGCGCTCGACACTGCTACTAAAATGACCAAACTGCCCCCTCCTTCTTCTTGTCAGCGTCCGGTCCCCTGCCGCTGCCGCGTTGTCCCCCTGGCCAGCTGTGAACCCCCCAACGGATAATCATGTACTGATGTAGGGGGCGCCGATATTCCATAGTACATTATGTACAATCTATTAATACATTTAGTACATAGTACAATAAATGTTCCCGTGAAAACGGCTACTACTTTAAGTTGAATCACATCTAATGCAAAAGGTCCTTTTTGTTAATATAAATAAATTACTTTAAGTTTTTTTTTCTAACCTGGTGAACATAAATACTCACGTATATGCACGTACACTCACGCGTGTACACACATGCTATCCTTAGGGCAGTCTCAATAAAAGAAACTAGTAGTTTCTATAACATAGGATATCGCACAAAAAAAAAGTACTGATTTTCAACCCATGGTTTCTATGAGTAATAACTATTTTCTCTTTCTCTCTCCCAACTCTATTTTCTTCCTCCAATGAGAGTGCGACACGAGCTCCCTAGAAACTGGTGGTTTCTCTCCAATGGCGATTTCATGGTTTCTTGGTGCATTGGGTTAAGAGTAGACCTGATTTCTTCATGAAGAAACCATTTCTATGATTTTTGCTCTCTTTCTTCATTAATTACGTTGCCATGTCAGCATTTTGCCTACGTGGCAAGTCATTTAATGAGGATAAAAACCATCATCAATGCACCATTGGGACTGCCACCTCCGAAGGCCTAAGATGGTCTAGCAAATCTTGAGATTGGTGAAGTTCACACACCGCAACGGAAGACACGCACACATATATCCTGCCTCACTCACCCCTACGAAGGCATGCACGCAAACATCTTACCTTTACTAGCACTTTTGAAGGATTATGTTTCTTTTGGTGAGAAACCTATCTTGACTTAATATATGCTTGCAATTTTCTGATTTTATTTCAAAATTTAACGACGCTATTCTTCTAGTGGCATGCGATGTGCCTATCGTCTTTCAGAGATGTTATAGAGATAGAATGTGCGCACGCGTTTATAGAAAAGAATATTTGTACATATATATCGTTCTCTGCTTTGTACTATGATTTGCAAAAAAAAAGGGAAAAAAAGCATAGAAGTTTATTTATTTTAGAGCGGAGTAACTACATGTTATTTTGTTGTATAAAAAATGCTTAATGATGTGGAATACCACCCAGCGCGCATACACCCTATAGGTTCCTAGGCCATAATCTAAGCTAAAGCTAAAACTCCTGCAGAAATGTGTTAAAGCAGAGCAGCAACCCACCCCCCTTGCTTTCCGGCTTCGAGACGTGCGCTCGGCACTACTAGAATGACCAAACCGCCCTTATTCTTCTTCCACGCCCAGTCCCCTGCTGTTGCTGCCACGTTGTACGGTTGTAGTGTAGTGTAGTGTAGCCCCGACAACAGCTGTTGGATGGCCGACTATCAACCGTCAACGCTAACTGTAAGCTACTCGTTCCGTACCAAAAATAATATAATTTAGGCATTTGCTGAAATTCAGGTACCTAAATTTTAGCTTTATTTCGGACGACGATTATTGTATATGTTTTATATTAAAATTGTAGATTTCGTTTACTGTAATTTCTGTATGCGCAATCTACAATTTTTTGTACCAAGAATAAAAAAACACGTTAGACAAAACCACACGCGCGACAAAATCTAATTTGTGTTGGCACGAAGACAATTAACAATTACAATTATTTCTATAGAAAGACCAGGACAAAAATTTAATATATTACGACACAGAGACAAATAACAAATCACAAAAGTAACAATCTACTTACAAGAGTGTTGCCTGAAATTACCTTAAAATTCAGGCACCTGAAATATAGGGAAAAATGTATAATTTAAGTTTAGAATCAAATCAAGTTTTCTTAAATTTAAGAACAATTGCAAAAATGAAAATTTTATTTGAATAATTTTTCACTGATGCTGGTCGTATCAGAAATGGAGGATGCATTACACTAGATATGAGTTGACATTGAACAAGTCTCACCAAGTTTACAGCAGGGGTTTAAGAGAAGAACAACATGATGCCTATCATAATGATCTATAGTTTCATTACCAAGTTCTTGTAAGTACCTACAAATCCATTCCATTTTAATTTACTATTTTAGAGATCCACCCATTTAACAATATTAGCCTGATTCTATCTCATGGGAGATGAAGCCGGATATAAACTATCATTTATCTAAAAAAAAAAAGATTCACCCATTTAACAATATTTTTTATTGCACGGGTCTACAGATCTGATGAGCTCCATCAATTGTTAATGTGGCCACACCCACCGTGCAGTACTCTAGTATCTTGCACACTCAAGTCGCAGGTAGCAGGTGGAATGCTAGCCGAAGGAACACACGCTGCCTTCTCTTCTCTCTGCGCGCGCACGAAAAAAGGTACACCTGCCTTTAATAACAACATAAAATTTACACAAAAAAAACATGCATATTTTCTAATGCATTGTGAAATATTTTAATAATTTATAATGACAAACAATGCTAGAAATAAATGAAATACGTAAAACCGGCTGCAGTGACGTCAGAATGACAAGGAAAAAGGGCAACATATGAGCAAGCTTCTTAGAAAGTCTATCTGTCCTAAAAAATACAATTTTAGATCTGATCAAAGACAAACTATTTCAAATTTATCTTATCTTAAAATATTATTGATACATACTATAAAAATGTATTTTATGATAAATCAAATGATATTTTTAGTATGATAAATATTAGTATGTTTTCATATACTTTACAGAGGGAATACTTTTTTTTTGTTCCGTCGTGAAAAAAAGTTACTTTTTGATTGGTCAGAGAAACATTATTATGTTAGCTTCTATAGCTAGTCCGTGACTAATGCAATTAGCTGATGAGCCTGTTCGCTGATTAATTTCTGGATTGATAAGCCCGATTGATTCTGGTTTGTTGTGAGAGAAAAATATTATTGGCTGACTGATAAGCTCTGACCGAAGCGAACAGGCCACGTGAATGGCACGATCGATATATGACGAACAGCAAAGTCACGTGTTAGTTAGGCGCACTCATGTGTCGGTAATTAGTGGGTGATGAGTACGTATAGCATAGTCGACACGCCCACGTGGATGCGTGACTCGTGTAGGCAAGTACACGCGACTTCTGTAGCACTGCACGTTCCTGTACATGGTTATTCTTGGCACAGTACATGTATACACATATAGGAATATGTATCTACATACTGGATGTGCATACTCCTGTGTGTTTATTATGTCTTGCTACGTGCATATGTGTTTATTATTATGTATTGCTAATTAAGTTCATTATAACACATATACACTCCCTCCATTCTTTTTTTACTAGTTACATTAGCTTTGTCTTTAAGTCAAACATTTTCATTTTTGGTCATTAAATTTTAAGAAATCTACATAGTTTCACGACATGTAAATTATGTATTATAGAAGTATTTATCATAGTGAATATAAAAACGTAAACCTTATGTTAGTTAACATGTGTATACTTTTTAAAAAAAATTTGATGATAAAAGTTAGAAATGTTTAACTTAGGACAAAGCTAATACGGCATGTAAAAAAGAACAGAGTGAGTATATCTTGTTAAGTATTTATGTCTCTTAGTAAGTTCACTTGTACATACATGACACTTGAATTGTTACGTTCACTTAAACATGTATGATACATGTACTTGTTTAGTCCACTTAAACATAAAAATGACATCTGAGCCTAAGTCTACTTAAATATAGGGATACTTAAGCTTCCTGAGTTTAATAAATATAGATGCTACTTAATCTTGTTATTATATTTCACTTAATCATGTTTGGTTCACTTCGAGACATCTGTGACAATTAAACTTGCAAGTACACTTAACACTTAGATTTGTTATATTAACTTAAACGTATATGACACTTAAGATTATTAAGCTCATTTAAACACATATATGACACTTAAGCATATATGTAAGCTAATAGTTAAATTTAATATTTTTTGTTTGAAAGTGTAATGCAACTTTTTAATATACACATTTGTCAGGTCCCTTGCATAGAAAACATCATAATAATATGATTTACAAAAACACCAAGGGCCAAACCATAAAGATCAACGCATACTTTTTTTTTGGATTTAAGAGCAACACATACTAATCCAAAAAAGATACATAATTAATATAGATTTTTTTTAGTATCTAAACATTGAGTGGACGGTTTTCCACATCTTGCAAGGTCATCCTAACAGTGAGTGGACGTTTTTTTCCTGCTGGGAAAAGGCATCGATTGGACTCTCAGGCGCCGTTTGCCATGGAGGCCTGCAATGTGACTTGGATACCGTGGTTAGGGCGCACAGAGTGAAAGACATATATCCCTCCCTAATGGACATATACCTCCATTGGGACTGGTACTAACAACCAACTATAATGGTTGGATGAGATCATTTGTTTTCTAATAACAGTAATAATGCCGACGACAAATCGAGACACCTGCACTACACAACTTTCACTGCCTATTTTACTTGCCTTTCCCCGAGTTTTTCCCTTTTTCTGATTGGCATAGGGGAAAAAAAAAACAGATCTGTATAATATTATCTCAGATCCCTTGCACTACATTTGTTCTTCCAAAAAAAAAAAAACGAGAGTTCTGCCATATGTACAAAGAAAGAGCTTTATAATATCCCAGACCCAAATGTTGACCAAAATAAACTAGTAAGTAGTAACTAGTAAGAGGTGAATAAACATGTCACGCAGGGAAAACAAACTGAGCTTTCCAGAGTGTAGCATTTCTCGATTCTACATGCAAACAAATCAAGAATGACACCTGCATAGCATCTACCACATAAACAGGGTAAATTCCAGCGCTCAAGAACAACCAACACAACCAAACAAAGACCACCATTAGGTTTACTGGGTTGCTGTTATTACTGCGAACGAAATATTTACTTAAGGCCAAACACCACAGCAGTTAATCCTCAGAAACTTGGCCTAAGAGTCAAGAAATGAGTCGAGGATCAGCTGACTGCTGACCCAAATTGACACATACTACAAAGAAAAGAAGCCATTCCACAGATATAGCTTGAAATGACAATAACGGAAAGTCCTAGTTTTGAGCAAACTCAGATCTGTCAACGCACTATGTAGCCACTGCAACACCCTGTAGAGAGAACAGTATCTGTTAAAGAAAACACTGCTATCATGGAATGAAACGGAACGGCCGAACAGGGAGCATTGTTTTCATGGTGTAATTCAAAGCGTGATTGTACAGGAAACACCCTCTTACCTCAGGTCAAGGATCAGCTCAACAATCAGCACTGCAATATTTACATGGTGTCCAGTGGCCACAAAGCTTGTTACCTACCTACAAAGACACTAGATGAGGCTACTAGCATGGCAAAGCAATATTGAGATTGAGAAAGGGAGGGGGTTCACCTTCTATACAGAGCTTTGATATCCTGGCGGATTGCTTTAGTGTCCAATAGTTCGTCCCCAGAGTCATCAATATCAACTTGACCAAGCTTGAAGTCTTCCGTAGTACAGTGCTCACTCCATTCAAACCACAGCTTCGGTATGACTTCTTTCTTGAATGCTGTCTCATGGACCTTTTCCTCGTCAGAATCGGCAGCTACAAGTCTGTATACAAACACCTTCTTCTGCTGTCCAGGCCTGAATGCACGCCCAATCGCTTGACGGGTGACAGATGGGTTCAGGTGTACATCTAGAATGACAACTCTCGATGCACCAACGAGGGAGATGCCTTCTCCACATGCCTTGATAGAACCAAACAGAACTTTTGCATCGGCAGAGTTGTTAAAATGGTCCACTGCCACTTCTCTGTCTTCTTGACTAGTATCACCAGAGATCATAAAAATCTCTTTCCCCACATGCCAGCCCTTCATCTTAACCAGCAGCCTTTCAAAAAATTTCATGGGAAGGATATACTGACTGAAAGCAAGTACTTTCTCTCCTGCAGAATTAGCAAGTGACAGGATATTCATGAAAAAATTGGCCTTCACACCATCTTTCACATTGATAGAATCCAGCAGACTATCAACTAAATCATCTCTCAAGATGTTAGCCCTGTTCTCAGCATTAACCTCTGAAAGTTGTGAAAGACAAGGATGAATGTACAATGCACTCCCTACTGCACTTCTTTGAATCTGTCATGAGTTTCCAACTTGTTGCGAATAATGTCTTTCTGCTTGGGTGTGAGCTTAAAAAACACGCTGAAGTCTACTAAGCCAGGCAGTTCGTCTAAGATATCACCCTTGTAATAGTGAAGCACATCCTTTGTTAGTTCTCTAAGACCTCTAATAACATGTGCTTTTCTCTTGAAGTTTTCATCATTCAACAAGGTTCCTTCAACTGCCTCAGTGAATGCGCCATCAGCAAACCCTTTTGAACCTCTACCACATATTTCGACTTGACTCATTATACGTCTGGCAACAGGGCGGGATGATTCCATCCTGAGAAACTTCGGGCGAACAAGATTCAAGATATTGAACACCTCCTCAACGTGATTCTGGAAAAGTGTACCTGAAAGAACCACTTTGCGTGGTGTTTCCACTCTATTTAGCGATTCTAGTACATCAGTCTCCCCGATTCCTAGGTGTATGACCCTCATCAAGTATCAGAAGGTTGGGAACCTTAGCAGCCTGTCCCGACATGCAGCTGTGACGTTGCTGCCCCCATCATCAGTGACGATTGTGGCGAACTGCTTGTATCCAAGAAACAGTATACTCATCTTGTCTTCCCAAGATTTGAGGATTTGCAACTGTTCTACTCTTTTTTCAGCCTTAACAGAGTAGAAATCATACAATGGTATATCTTGCACTTGCCATCTTTGAATTTCTTTCTTCCATGTACCTAGTATCCCTTTGGGCAGCACAACAAGGGGCCTTGCAGATGGATACCTTGCCATGAAGCTCTGAATGAAGCTTATAAGCATAAATGTTTTCCCTGAACCTGGGGCATGAGCAAGGATGCAACCTCCAGGCTTGTCTCCAATCAAATTCTTAACCAAAAAGTTGAAACCTTCCAACTGATGTGGTTTCATTGTCTGAGCATGTCTAGGATGAATAGCAACATCTGCGATTATGAAATCTTCAGACAGTTTAACAGTACCACAGTCTATCTCATCAGCATCCTTTGAATGTCCTCCATAGATATTCGTTTTCCTCCTTGAAGCCTGAAAAAAAAGCAGTCGTGAAAATCACTCGCTTTCTCCAATTCCATTCAGACTTTACACGCATGAAGTTTGAACTTCATGATAATAATATAAAACTGAAGTTACTTTATGAAGTTGCCAAACAGTTGCTCCTGAGCCAATACTAGCATGTTGTATATTATGTCATAACTCATGTACATCTTGACAGTAAAGCCATAACATCGACAAAAGGACAGCCACTATATCATACACCAAAGTTCAGCTAGGCGCTAGGCGGAATCTAGGCGCTGACCCATTGCCTAGCGCCTAGTCGGGAGTACTCGGTCCTAGGCGCTCCTAGGCGTTTTGGCAATATAGCCATAAATTATATATATATTATGTATATAACTATATATATGTATATAACTACTATATATGAGTCACAGTAAGTATAAAAAGAGGGCCAGTAGACATATCTGATTCCTAGCTGGCTTACTCTTGCATGTTAGTGGCAAGTACCAAACGCATCCCAAGTCAAAATCCCGCCTCCGGTACTGCAGGTGGCCCCGCCAGTCCAACTTGATCCAGGTACGTCATCCGCTGACCATCAGCCGGCACGGGCGCGCTGGCCCACAGTCAGCAACCTAGCTTCATCCCCTCGTACTCGTGAGTCGTGACGCTTCCCATTCCCCCTGCGAACCTGCGGCTGCCCACCACTCTCCACTCCAGATCTCCTCGTCCACCCCGACCTTCTCCACAGATCCCGTCCCCCTCGCCGGCCGGTCCCATGCGCCACACCACCACCAGGAGCGCCGCAACTCTACTTCCTCCCTGAAGCCCCTGGTCCCCTTCCCGGCCTCCTCTCTTCGCCAACAGGCCCCGTCCTCCTTGGCGGAGCGGGGGCCCCCGCGGCTCCGCGGCGGAGACCTCGGCCTCTGGCCCGGCGTTCGCCCACAACGCGATCCTCGCGGTGGAGCTGGTGCCCGCCGCGGCCTTCCTTCTCGACCTTGGTGGGCTCCCCGTCCTCGCCGTCCTCGCCATCGGCTCGCGGCGGCATAGAGCCGCTAGCGCGCGATGCGCGACTATGCCCCTAGTCGCGGCGACGGGCTATCGCCCAGGACTAGGCGCGCGTAGTCGCCGCCTAGCCGAACTTTGTCATACACAGTAACAACCATTACCCAAACAAGAGACAAAGGGTAAAATATCCTGATGCTAAAGAGTCAACAGTAATAACCAGATCAAAGAGATAATAGCAAAACACACCCCCTTAAGTTAGCAAGTTATTCAGGGGAGAATATAAAAAACACAAAGCCCTCCTGTAGTCTCAGGCTTCCAGCAAAATGCCCTAATTTCAAGGTTAATCTGCAAGCAAACATTATTTAAAAAACACTGAGTAAATCCCAATAGTTTTCTATTGTTTGATATAGTTGGCATTGCGACGATGATGGTTTTGATATTCTCGATAGTTTATATTCACAAGCTTTCCATGTGCATACAAGGTGAGGATAACCAAATTATCAAGGCAGACTATAGAACTTGTGCATATCAAGTAGAATAGGAAGATAAGCTAACAAAGTGTTCAAAAGTTAAAACTGTAAAGAGTATGTGAACGAGTATGGAACTAGTGCATATCACATGAAATGAGCAGATAGGATAACAGCACAGGTATTCAAAACTTGAAACTATAAGGTGCATGAAGTAGAACTAAAGAATTAAAACTAACTACCAAACATTTTGCCAAAAAAAAGAACACCCCAACTCGGTGACTGTGCTTAGAATTTTCACATGGCAAAAACTACATGCTTGTATAAAAATACTTTATTACAAAACGAACTAGAGCTGGAAAATCCTCATATATCTTAAAGAAATTACAAACCTTTTTCCACTGATAATCAATTATTGAATCAGCTCTTCTCACAATCATACCACACACACGGCACACATGGCCCAAATCTTCATGAATCCGAATGTCATGATTGCAGTCGATGTCCTCCATCTTTCCATCATCTTCCTTTTCATTTGCCGCCTCATCAACTTCGTCAAGCTGGACCAATAAATATAACCAAATCACAAACAGTACAAACTGGTGACCAACAATTGGACTGAACAGTAAGGAATGCATTTTTCAACACTTTAGCTAATGAATCTCAGTGCATTATTTAAACACTTAGCTCTTGTATAATGAGATACCCCCTTTTCTTGGGAATTATCATTTCACAATACAAGTCACAATTGTAATCAAGGTGTAGTCGTTGTTACGGTCGTCCATGAAAATTACCACAATACCAACAGCCAAAAAGTTCTTGGGATCTTTTGTTTACTTGCAGTTACACATGGTTGACTTGACCTTACATTGAAAAATCGAGTGTATTTCTTGCCAGCAAGCAGGCAAAATATGATGTATTAGCAAGAAAATGCTCCAAAGAGATCAGTGTTCAGTCTTCAAAAAAAGATGATACAACATGTACTCACAAGCAGAACTAGCAGTCAACTGGGGAAAAAAAATTAAAGATGTTCATGTGGTGCTGCAATATAAATCAAATTCTGTGGTTGACACTCATACCTTTGTGCTTTCAACAGCCAATGCAAAATCTTTCCAATAATCCTCAAGACCATCACTTTCGTTTTTATGTTTATCTTCTTCCTCTATAGCCATGTCAGGTTCAGGTTCTGGTGATGTAGCAGGTTGTTGTAAATCCAATGACAAATCAGCTGCTGCTAGACCTGTGTCACCTTTTCTTCTTTGTTTAGGGACAAATGAGTCGAGCATCAGCAAACTGAGGTCTGATCTCCTTCGCTTTTTCGCTGTAGGAAGTGAAAGGAACATTTGTGTTTCTGCTCTCTTCTCCGCTATGCTAGCAGCCTAGAATGAGAAACACGAGCCCAGAGTTGGAATGCAGAGTCTTTCATCATGGTACACATATAGTAGAATAAGCACAACAACAAAGATTTATAGAAGTTAATATTAGTTTTTTTTTCTCTAACACGTAGGAGAGCTGCACATCATTATCTTAAAAAAAAGGGCGTACCCAGTGCAGAGAGCTCCCGCTTTGTGCGGGGTCTAGGGAAGGGTGTCAGTGGCAAGCCTTACCCTCGCCTGTGCAATGCGAGGAGACCGCGACTCGAACCCGGGACCTTCCGGTCACATGCGGTAAGACTCTACCGCTTGCACCAGGCCCGCCCTTCTGCACATCATTATCTTATTTAGTAAAAAAGATAATATTAGTTTAACAAACTGGAATTGGAAGGTCATACCACAAGATCTTGCATTCGCTGCTCCTCAGGCCTTTTCTGCAACACAACTCTCTCAAACTGAATAGATGGTTGCCAACTGGTTTGCAAAGGAAACTGATTCACTAAAGCAGAACCTTGACCATATGGAACAATCTGCGAAGCAGAACCTTGACCATATGGAACAATCTGCGTGTTCTTGTCTCCATAAGCATGCATAGTTTCAAATGCTTGGCTCTTATTAGACGCCATCCTTTCTGTGATATTACTAGCCACTTCAGATGTTCTGAGTTCTTTGTTCACCCCAGATGCCAACTTATTGTATTCTGAACCGTTTCCATCCTCATCATCTGAATCAAGAACTATTATGTCACCCTTTTCTTTTTGTTCAGTTGGCTCCATGATTTTGCCAGCTAGCACAGAATTTCCAGAGGCACTTTCCAGACCAGCAAGGAAGTTGACCAATTGAAGCTTGCGGTGACGAATGTTGTCCCAATCCTTCTTCATACTACCAAATACCAAATTGGGGCTCCTATTTGCATCAGGAAGTGCATGACCACCGGAATACATTGCAGCTATGGGTGTAAATACATGGCCACTGCGCTCAGAAGGCTTCCTCTGCCTGCTGTAATATATGCCTACAAACACAGGAAGTTGGTCACATATCAGTATCACAGGAGTATTTGTTTTTCCATACACACAAACACACACAATAGGGGACAACCCCTCCGGTTTCCTCAGAGAAAAACACATCATGTTATAGGAGAGAAAGGTCAAGAAAAACTATTGAATACACGAGTAGTGATTGTGCTGATCATTTTCTATGACAAGCATCATCAATCTAAATGAAAGGGGATGAATAAGAATTAAACAGATTTCTTCAACCCTACAACATGGGGCATGAAAGGGGAGGAATAAGAATCCAACCTTGCCCTGCATTCTAGCATCGATGGCCTCGATTCCTGATGATGACTACATACATACATACAGAAACCGATAGGACCATAAAAACTCTGCACCCACAACAGCATATTGGCACGGACGAACCGCTTCCAGATGAAACCGAGATGAGAAACGGATTCTCGGTCGCGGCGGAGCCAGGGTTTTCTAACACCGGGTATTCCCGAGACAGAGACCTCGAATCAATCGATCTACGCTTCTGCATTTGCCAAAGCTCCACGATCTAGACCCCCCAAAAAAAATTCGAACACATATTGGTACTGATCAACATCGTGCTAAACGGCATAATGGCATATTGGCGTACGAAAGCGATGGAATCAAAAAATCTGCAACCACAACGGCATATTGGCAATTTGGCATGGACGAACCGCTTCTAGATCACGCGAAGGGTTTTTCTAATACGGTATTCCCGCGACAAAAAAAAAAAAAAAAAAAAAAAAAAAAAAAAAAAAAAAACTCGAATCAATCGATTGATGCTTCTGCATTTGCCAAAGCTCTACGACCCAGAGAAAAAAAATCGATTGGGGGTACCGATCAGCATCGGGGTAAACATACCTTCCCGTCCTCCCGGTGACTGAGACATCGTGAGTTGATGCGTCTCGCTTGCCTGCGCTTACGGTTGCGGGAGGCTTCCGGAGGGCTCAGAGGTCGCGCGGGCGCACCGGCAGCCAGGAGTAGTCGTCGCTATCGCTATCGCTACCCGCCATGGCGATTAGGGTTCAATCGATTCGAGGATTGGGGATTTTAGGAGGAAATGACGAGGAGACACAGCAGAGAGAGTGAGTGCAGATGCTTGAAAAGAAAATGACGAGGAAATAACAAGGTGCAGAGAGCGAGCATACCGTACCTCGTGACTCGTGCGTCGCGTCCTCGTGTGACCCTGCGCGCATCAGGTGAAGGGACAAGGTGCCATCTGGGCCATGAAGCCACTGGGCAGCTGCGCGCTATGGGCCGCGGGTGGTGCTCAAGGTCAAGGAGAGGGCAGGGGCGCGAGGCTGGGCTGAGGGAGGCGGCTGGGCCTCGCGGGCCAAGGGCAGAAACAGGCCGGAAACAAGGAAGAAAATGGAGGAAAGGAAAAAGGTTTTTCTTTTAAAATAGATTTTCAACTACTTTCCCAGACTATTTAAATTTGAAAACTCCCAAACTTTTATAAATTATTTTTAAATACACTTTTCAAACCTATTTCAACTATTTAGTCCTTTGAAAATATATTTTTAAAAATATATTTAGAGAAATAGTTTAAAATAGCACTTTTGGAATATATTTTAAACTCTATCTTGAAAACCCATTTTATAAATCTTGTTTCAAGTGATCATTTTCAAACTATTTTTCAATCAATTTTATTTGACTTTTGTTTTCAAGCCAAAACAAAATATTTTTAAACCTTTTTCAAACTAAAGTTTGTAACAAATTTGACCTTGTTTTTGTTACATGTCTTTAAAGTATTTTAAAAATTTAATCCCTTTTCTAAACATGGTTTAAATCATATTTAAAATAGAATTTTTAAAATTTTGCAATTCTATATTTAACTTATTTTTTGAACTAGTTTTTGAAATAAAGTTTTGAAGCTTTATTTTTTTAAAAAAATAACGCAAAACTATTCATGGCTTAATCGAATTTTAGAAATCTATTTTTTCACACAATAAAATAAGTACAAAGGCATGAATGCAAACAAACAAATTACATTGACTTGTAAAACTTCTATAAACCATATTTTCACTCTTTGAATTGTCAACGGACTAAATAAATCTTGGAAATTTTATTATATCACTAATTTCATTTTTTTTATTCACAACCTACAATGGAAAATTTGGGATGTGCCTATACGGAGGTGAGCAGTGGCAGGGGCAGAGTGTTCATCGGTGTGGAGTGGGTGGCGGTGGTAGGGGCACAGCACGGACTAGTCAGCCATAGTCCACAACGACCCAGAGAGAGAGAGAGGGAAAGAGAGAGAGAGGAGGGTAGTTGACATGTGAGCCCCATATATCAGTATGCCACATTCTATTAAGCATGGGTCTAGACCCGTTTGGAGTTCCTTATATGCCATCAAAACATATACTTATATCCCTTTTATGCCATCAAAAAATATAGTTTCCCTTCAATACCATAGTTTTTTTTTCTGCTTATATACTAGGGTCTATATTTCTTATACAGAACAATGTACCATCGATAAGATATATACTCAAATGACTGATGCCCACCAGCGATGGCCCATATATTATTTTATATATGCTTCCTTCGGCCCACCTGTTGAATGTGTGGTCTAGTTATCCAACGAATTGGATTATCCAATCCACATATTTTACTTGTTAACAAATAGGGTAGAGCTCATTCCTAGGAATTATCTAACCCACACATATTTATTTATTGCTTCTTTTAACCAAAAGGTGGAGCATTGGACTGTATATATCATCTTGTTTCATATTCATTGTTCCATCCAAAATATTTTTGGGTAATAACTACAACTTTTTTTTTAAGTTGCGGACAGCAGGCGGAGGAGTTGAATAAAATCTTTTCCTCTCCTCATTGGGACCGTTCGATCGTTAGCAATTCTCATCAGTGATAAACATACTAGGCTGAATCCAATCCACATATTTTACTTGTTAACAAATAGGGTAGAGCTCATTCGTAGGAATTATCTAACCCACACATAATTATTTATTGCTTCTTTTAACCAAAAGGTGGAGCATTGGACTGTATATATCATCTTGTTTCATATTCATTGTTCCATCCAAAATATTTTTAGGTAATAACTACAACTTTTTTTAAAGTTGCGGACAGCAGGCGGAGGAGTGAATAAAATCTTTTCCTCTCCTCATTGGGACCGTTCGTTAGCAATTCTCATCAGTGATAAACATACTAGGCTGATTCGCGCGCTTCGCTGCGCGCACTAGGGAGGGACGAGAAAAGATTGAGCAGCACCAAACAGTGATCGAAGCCCGGAAAAGCAAGGGAAAAGAAAAAAGGGAAAAAAAAAAGAACAGGGGCATAGCCCTGAGAAGAAAAAAAAAGAAAGGAAAAAGCAAAAAAGTGAAAAAACGAAAAAAAAAAAGTGAACAGTACGTCCAATCATCAGCAGGCGGAGGAGTTGAATATATACAGACTACGATATTCTATTAGTTATAGTACCCAAAATATAAGATGTTTTGGTATTTTCAGATTCATAGCTTTTACTATGTGTATCTAGATATAACATGTATCAAGGTGCGTAGCAAAACCTATAAATATAGAAAAGCCAAAACATTTTATATAATTTGGAATGAACGGAGTATTAATTATGTACATGGCATTATATTTACACCATGCATGTGAAGGCTTACAAACTAGGTCGTCATATATATGCATGGTGATGCATGCCACACATGTGTGCACGACTCTATCTCATCCAAATCATCACATATATATAGACACGTCACACACACACACACACGCATGCAGTAGTAGTACACACGCGCGCTCTATCTCTCACGAAGAAGAGAGAGAGCTTTATTACGGTCCGATGGATGCATATAGATCCTTGGTTCTACAATACGTGGATAGTAATCTGTATATATGCTTCCCATAGCAGTTTTGGTTGGTGCTTGTCTTCATCGTCGTCGTCGTCGATGACTGGCCGCCGTCGCCGACGATGCCGACGCCATGATCAGAACAGGAACGCCGTCGGCGCGAACGCTGGCATGGACGACGCGCTCTCAAGGTGCCTGTGCAAGCAAGCATGCATCGTGTTCTCATATTAGATCGAGTCATCGACAGAGAAAAAGGGAGAAATAGCGTAGAGAAACCCATAGAAAATGGTCGCCTTGAGGAAGTCAAGGATCCAAGGCGATGAATCTCCATCATATGTTGTGTCCGACGATGCAACTGTCGATATTTTTTCATCGATTCAGATGCGTTTTGGACGGGTGAACATTGGATATTGCGGCTTATCCAATATTTTAGAGAAGAGATATGGACTGCACTCTGGCTTCGACCGTTCGACAAGAATCTGTTCATCTAGAGCATATATGGACTGCATCCAGAAAAACCACTAGGGAGAAGACGGTGAAAGAATCTAGATATAATATTATACCTTATTTGTTTTAGATTTTTTTTTTCATGTACTATGCTGAATTTTAATATATATAATTCCCTCCTTCCTTTGGGGAAAAAAAACTCATAGGAAATGGTATAGTGACATATTTACCTGTATTCATCGCTGCGCGCGCGGGGCAGCACCCGGGCGACGTCCCAGGACGCCGCCTTCCTGGCGAGACAGGCCCTCGCCGGCCCGCCGCCGGCGGCGGCCTTGGCCGCGTCGGTGCTGTACTCCTCGTAGATGTCCCCAAGCGAGGGGCGCCACTGCGCGGCACCCACGGCGGACCTGTTGGCAATCCTCCTCCGGCGCCTCCTCGCGGCGGTGGCGGCGTCTCCGGCAGCAGCGGCGTGGTCCTCGGGCGGCGCGTCGTCGACGGGTCCAGCACGGCAGCCAAAGGGCACGAACGACAGGAGCCTCATCAGCTTCCTGCGCACGCTCCCCTCTATTTTGGCCCCCGGCCCGCCCTCCGGTGCTCTCTCTCTCTTGGCTCTCTTTCTTGTTCTATATCTCTCGTTCCTGGCCAGTTTTTCTCTCTCTCTCTAACGCTGCGGCGGCGGCGGCGGCGAGACCTCGTCGGCGCCTACTGATCGGCCGGAGGAACGAACGAATGCCAACCGGCAATGAGTGGCTAGCAGAGAGCTGACTAGCTGAGCGACGAGCGAGCCGAGCGGCTGTGTGTGAGGGGATTTCACGTGATCAGGTGCTGCTTTATAGAGTTCTCCAAGGGGGTTAAGATGACTGAAATGCCCTCTGATCCTGTGGGGCCGTCGGGGTCAATTTTGGGATCGTGAAATCTTGAGTGGCTACAATGAAAACGACGGACATGGATGGCATGCAGGGCAGGGCAAGGTAATACATTTTTTAGGGAAACTAAACTATATTTATGCGCGTGAATATATAATATCTGTAGGTGCTTCGCTTTCCTAAATCGTGTGGCGCCAACAGTGTTACACGTCGACCGTGGGCTCATGGCATGGGCGTTGGGTGGGACTGTGTATGCGTTAGATGTGGAAGTCGACTACATCTATAAGAGCATCTCTAACAATAGGGACTTCAAAAAGGAGTCCTTATTTTTTTTAAAAAAAAACTTATAATTCAATATGGTACCAACTCAAATCCCTAGCTTATAGAGGCTCTTAATTTTTTTTCGTTAGTATCATCCTTCAGGATGCGTAGGGAAGCTTCCTACTTCCTACGAAAATTTTCCCTACACTAGCTCTCTCCCACGGTTTTTTTTTTGTGCCGACTCTCTTCCACGCTGTCACCAAGTCAAAGCTCACACCTTCCCGTCAAGGTCCTCCTCCCTAGCGAGCCCCTCATCCGGTCATCCCCCAGCCTTGGTCCTCTCAGCGAGCCCCTCATCCCCCAGCCTTGGTCCTCTCACCCCGCTAGGGATTTTTTTATTTTTAACACATTTTAAAATTATTTTTAAAACTGACACTGTTTATTTTTTTTTAAATTAACACTTTTGGACGCACCTGTTTGCACGGCGCGGCTAATTCACGCTGTCGCGCCATGCATGGAGGCGCAGCAGGGGACAGTCAACGGTTGCGGCGACCGCTGACGTGGCAGGTCTGACGCGCCACGCATCACGGTGCGACAGCCCCTTGTACCCGGCCTCGCTTCCCTCTCTCTCTCTCTGTCTCACTCGGCCAGCACCACGCCGCGCCCCGTGCGCCGCCACCACGCCGCGCCACGCCTGTCGCGCCAAGCCAAGCGCGGCCGCGCCCGACGCGCCACACCGCGTCGCCACCACGCCCCGCAGCGCCGCGCCACGCCGTGGCAGCGCCCACCCGGCGAGCCCGCGGCCACCCCACCCACCGCGCCTCGCCGCTGCCACGCCCGCCTACCGAGCCTGCGATCGCCACGCCCGCCACGCCCTGCCCGGCGCTCCCGCCTGCCGCGACCCCGGGCGTCGCACCCCCATCGTGCCTGTCGCCGTGTGCCAGTCCTCCCTGACTCCATCTCCATCTCCCCCTATCTCGTTGCCTCCCTTACTGCCGCCGCCCTCCATCTCCCCACTACCGCGCGCCGCTGGTCCCCATTGTCATCCTCTAGAAGGGGGGATTGCCGCTGGCCGGCTGGCCATTGTCGCCGCCCTCCAGAAGTAGGACACTGCCGGCCGGCCATTGCCGCCGGTGGCCATCTCCTTTCCATTGGTGGATTGTGGTGACCCATAATCTTTGTCGAGGTAATGCTCTTCTGCATCTCTATCAATTTTTTTGTTAGGGTTAGGATTCAAATTTAGTTTGACTGGATAGAGATTTATACAATTAGTTAGCAAAGATATTTAGTGAAGTTAGTAAATATAAGTTATGTATAGTTTTACAGTTAGTTTTGCAGTTTGCTAGATATGTATAGTTAGTAAAGTTACTTAGTATAGTAAGTATAGGTATTAATATTAGTGTTGTTAGTTAGTATAGTTAGTTAGAATTGTTGGTATAGGTATTAATATTAGATTAGTTAGTATAGTTAGTTAGTATAGGTGTAGTCAGTTAGTTAGTACGCATGACGATTTTGATGACCTGATGAAGTTTCTGAAATGCTTTTGTAGATGGATTGTTGTGTTAGAGTTTTCTACGGAGGAAGTGTTAGGAGAGAAGATGGTATGTTTGAGGATATGGAAGAAGAATTGGAATGGTTTGATGAACCTCCTAGCTTCAACGACCTTTGTGTCCGTTTGAATGCAAAGTTAGGCGGTGATTTCATACTTAAGGGGAGGTTTGATACTGGGAAGACTAGGGCACACTATGTCATGATGCCCTTGTGTGACCTTGCTCACTGGTCCCACTACAATAAGGTGCTCCAAGGTTCCAATGTGCCTATGGCTGAGGTGGTAGTAGAGAATAGGTACAGGATGCAGGGTGTCCTGGATGGGCCGTCCATTGACGGTGTTGGAGGCAATGAGCAAGAATTGGGGGTCGAAGAGGAAGCAACTCAGGGTAATATGGGTTTGGACGGTCAATTGATGCAAGAGTTGTTTCATTCAAGTCAAGTAGGTTGTATAAGCAATGACTTCGATGTGAATGAGTTCGAACTAGAAGAGGATGAGCAGGAGGAGGAGGATAGGATCGGTGATATAGTTAGTAGTGATTCGGACAATTCAGATGATGACCAAGGAGGTAGACATGCTATGCCAGTACCTGTTCATGGTATGCCATTACCAGTACCAACTGAGTTTTTGCATGCTATCCAGGCTTAGGGTAGACTAGTCACAAATTTGCTAGCAGATGATACCTACTTTGATTCATGGGGCAAAATTAGCGAAGCGTAGCAGTATATTCGACCTCCACCTTACACAACGACTAAGCTTTAGCAACTAAGGTCGATGAACATACCTTTCAGGGGCGTTTTGAACTATAGGGATGTCAGCATGATGGATATGGTAGTTTGTGACACCAGTCTCCAGATGTGTAGGAAATCATTGTATGACCATGAGAAAGAAGTCCTTAGGAAGGGGGTTATATTCAATACAATGTCAGAGATGAAGATCTTCCTTCAGGACTATGTTATGTATCACCATAGGTTGTACAACGTTACTCATTCGGACCAGGAGTTGAGGTACCATGTGATATGCAAAAACGGTTGTATGTGGAGGTTAAATGCACGAAAGAGACAGCATGATGGAAAGTGGAGGATAAGTAAAGTGGTCAAACCTCACACTTGCCTAACAAATAGGGGGAAGGAAAATCATCAGTAGCTCACTGCACGTTACCTTGCCTGTCATATATTAGGCTCATTGATGACAATAACGATATTTCGGTGTCTTCTTTACAACAATTCATATCTGGATTTGTTAAGTATGATGTGAAGTACGGAAAGGCTTGGCATGCTAAGCAAATTGCCCTGACGATTCGTTGGGGTAGTTGGGAGGAAGCGTATAATAGGGTGCCCCGCATCTTATGTGCAATGCATTACTACAATCCTGGCTTGAAATGGTTTGTGAACACCAGAACATGTTCTCTATCGTGTGTTCTGGTCGTTCGCGCAAATGGAACATGCATTATAGTTTTGTCAGTCAGTCATACTTGTTGATGGCACTTTCCTGATAGGAAAGTACAAGGGCACCTTGATGATGCTTGCTGTTGTTGATCCTAAGGACCAGATAGTACCCATGGCTTTTGCTTTGGCAGAGGGAGAGAACAATGAATCATGGTCATGGTTCATGTGGCTTCTATGTGTACAAGTGTTTGGCCCTATCTCGCACTATATGTTTGATCTCGAACTGTCACCCAGGGCTTCTTAATGCTGCAGCTGAGCATATAGATGGGTTCCCACCTCTAGTGCATAGATGGTGCATGAGACACTTTGTCACTAATTTTTGGCGGTGTCAGAGGAAGGAGGTATGTGATAAGGTAAAGGCTCTATGTTGTGTACGTACAGAGCACCAGTTCAAGGAGACAAAGAGAGAACTAGATAGGATATTAAATGAAGCGGGAAAGGCCTGGTTAGAGGTGTAGATAAAACAGAAGGCTCAGTGGGCGTTAGCATATGACGAGGGGGGTTTTAGGTATAGCATCATGTCCACTAATTCCTCGGAGTCTTTCAACTATGTATTCACTGGAGTTCGATCGTTGCCTATGTCTAGAATTATTGAGTTCTCCTTTCATAAGTGCAACGAATATTTTGTCAAGAGGTGGGAACTTGTGCAGAGAAATATAGCTGAGCAGGGGTATTTTGGAAAGGCCAGAGCAGAACATTTGAAGGAGGCCAAAGAATTGGCCAAGCAGCACACCACCGAGCTGTATGGACCCCACCACCATATCTTTAGTGTACGGGGTAAGGGTGGCACAAGCTTGGACGATGAACGTTATGGTAGACGAAACTACCGAGTTGATCTTGAAAAAGTAGAGTGCAGTTGCAACGTCCCTCGGATCATGCATGCCCCTTGCTCTCATATGATCATGGCCTGTAGGGTTTGTGGGTATAACTATGAGGATCTACCATATATATCACCCTTGTATCTCCGTTCGAACACCGTTAGTATTTGGGAGAGGAGCTTCGAGCCATATCTTGACCCAACACAGTGGCCACCTTATCATGGTTATGACTACGTGTCACATCTAGATCTAATGAAGGTAGGCAAGGGTAGGAGGAAGATGAAGTGACTCAAGGGGGACATGGACGCTATGAGAGGGTACGACAAAGACATGTACGAAGGGGGAGACTTCAACAAGACCCGTGGCAGGAATCTTTGCTCTGTTTGCAAAGAACCTGGTCATAAGGCTAGCAGGCATAGAAGATAAGGGCAGCAGGTGCATATAACATACATTTTATTATATTAATGTTAATTGTTTGCTATGCTATTTAAAACTACTATGTTAGTACATTGGAACCTTAGAGCTATGTTTATTATGATATATGTTTATTCTCTATTTTTGCATAATAGTTTATTCCTTTTACATTTACTTTGTTTTTATGCACTAATGTTCTATCATATTATAGTACTCATAATGTTTGTTCTAACATATCTATTTGATAATTTGAACCAGGATGGGGGATCATCATCCACAGTACCCCATTCTTGAGGTGCACTATGATAAGGACCACTGAGCCAAGCGTCTGTCGGAGCTTCAGGAGGACTTGGTATCTCTTAGACTACGCACGCACTAGCCGCACCGCTAGGATGAGTGATACCGGCCGTACATACAGCGTGCCGGCTTCCTTGAGATCGTCCGGGTCTTCAACACTAGGCTACCGATCCTTGACCCTGCACTTCTCACTGTTGCTATCGATAGTTATGATTTGATACACATTTGTGACAGTATAAAGCATTGATTTGTCTCATTGTTTGAATTAAAAAACTTCTTGTATTGAATTAAAAACCAATAGGTTGAGGCTAGAGACCCACACCTTCCACCTTTCGTGCGGCGAGATGACTATCATGATGTAGGACGTGAAGATGATTCTATGTCCGCTGTTGGGGGTCTTCCAGTGACTGGGATCCTTGATAACGATCACTGGATAGACTTGGTGGAGCAGTTCTGTGGCAGAAGACCACCCGAGGACGAGGATGCTAAGAGAGCAAAGTAAGAATTTCTATGTTCCAAACATTTACCATTTTGACACCAGCACATATTCTGTAAATTATTTTGCTATTTACATGAAGGGTGTAGTACATAACTTTTATGATGCATATTGTATTTGTCTAGTTTAATGTTTGTTTTTGTTCCCTCGGCACTCATGTAACATCCAATGTCAGCTCTAATTTAATGTTTGCAAAATATTTCAGGAAAACATCCAGTGTCAGTTCGAGCTGGATAATAGAAAACTTCAGGGCGCCGCTACACGCAAATGCTCCAGAGCAGGAGATCGAGAGGTATGCTAGGGTGTGGCTGTGGCACTTCTTAGGCACCTTCCTGTTCCCCAACACATCAGATAACACCATCAGCTGGGTCTTCCTCAATATATTGAGCCAGCCATGGGAAAATATAGGAGCATACAAGTGGGGCAGCACGGTCCTAGCATGGTTCTATCATCAGCTCTACGTTGCCTGCCGAAGGTACAACCACTAACTTACATTAAACTTGTAGGTACGATCGAAGAAACAGGTACAAGGAGAAGAATGGGATCGTGACGCATGCCCTGTTCATGCATGAATGGGACAGTTGGCAAAGGGTCCTGATCACCGAGATACCACCGTACGACCAACACAACTTTGACCGCTACCTCCAGTGGTTGCATAGGAGTACCCACACACATATGCAAGCCCCCTACACTAACAAGCCAATTGATGAGGACAAAGACAAGGATGACATCATTGATGCGTACGACGAGGTGAGGATGGAGACATAGCTTCAGAGAGCCCCGCTATAGAGATACGTGGTAAGAAATTTGAACTTCAATACAATTGCACGTCGGCGTTCCTATGAATTGTAGCAATACGAACCTAGCTCGCTTGTGTATGCAGGCATCACAGTTGACAAGTCTGTCCAACAAAGTAGCCATGTGACTTCATGAGACTAGAGGGGAGCCGCATGGCATTCTACACGTCTTCGTCGATGTACGTTCTATTCTCAAAGCCATGACAGTGGTTAAATGCTTTACATGACTCATTCATCCATGTTTTCTTTTTTGCAGAAAGTGAGGAGGAGCTGCAAGAAGCTAGCACAGAAGCTCAACTACGTGGATACTCTATGGGTGATGCCCTATGACTCACACCTATCTAGTTCCTTACGCTCGAGCACTATGCCAACACGAGCAGGTTCCTCCGACACAATGGCTGGTGGGACCTCTTATGTTCGTACTCTCGGCAATCTAGGCAAGGGTCCTACGGAGCATGACATTGAGGGGGGTGAGGATGAGGACGACGACGATGAGGAGAACTATGATGAGATTGGGATGTCTCAGCTTGGTGATGCACCGTTTCCTACACAGTTCGATGAACAAGTACTTAAAACAACCCTTCGCCATATACGTCACAATTACTTAAACATTGTAAGTAATGATGCCTATATTGTAATTGCAGGGTCCTAGTTACACTCAGCAGTATCACCGGGTGTACCGCCAGCGAGACTATATCGACGTTGGGTTCACCCCTAACGTGCTGCCTTCACGTCCGAAGAGGCAGCGACGTCCGTGGTACCCATATACTCCTGGATCATAGGAGTTCTTTAGGATGACATGATGCACTTGTACTTGGACACCCATATACTGATGGAACATGTAGTATATCGAGTAATGTCGAACTTATGTATTGATGAACTTGTGTTGTAGTTATGACTTGCTAAACTTATGTTGAACAGTGGTATTGTCGAACTTGCGATGAACTTAGGACGTGTATAAGTTAATATTGCTGAACTTGTGTATTGATTGTCTCGTGCACTTAACCTTTCTGTTGACCTATTTGTTAAACCGATACGATGACATAATAGAAGTGCCTTGTTCCTTTTGCTGCCGCTTTGACCGCCGCGCCATGGCTGGGGGCATGTCAGCCTTGCCGCGCCATGGCTACTAGCGTGTCAGCCTTGCTGTGCCGTGGATGGTGGCGCGACAAACCCATATTGGGCGCTGGCCAGACTCCCTTATAAGCGCATTAGCAGCAGCAAGATTGTGATGCATATAATTTAGGGGGTTTTGAAAGATCGCAGTGGTGAGAACAACTTTTTATTTATCTTTTTTTTAAACAATAGAGCATAGACATGACACAAGGTCATTAGTGATTGGTACAATCTTCTAGTTAATGTTTGGACAAGATGGGCACCAAACTAAGACCCGAAATTAATACCCAAATGTGTGACAATGACAAAAGCAAAAAACATTATTTACCGAGAACGTAACAAATACATGCAAATTGCAGCATTGTAATACCATTTTTGTGGCAAAAGTTTTATGAGATAACACAATATCCGTTACAAAAATTAAATAGTGTTTGTTACATGGGTACAATACATAAATAGTTTAAATAAAACACAATGCAGCACCGAGAAAGTTCTACTATAATACAAATACCAAATCTAAAACATTGAACTAGCACACATGTATCAATCCTTAGTCTGAAATATACTAAGTAAGCAACTTGTCATCCGAGTACCGGTCCTCTACCAAAACCTCGTTGTTGTGGCTAGGCTCACCTATATTCCTCTGATCTGCCTGTCACCTGTAGTAAGCTACCTCCGCTTCACCTACGGCCTCTATTGCCTGAGTTAAGAACATGTCCTCCTTCGTCTAGCTCATGTGGCTAGGCTCACTTGCATTGCCTTGATCTATCTATCACTTGTAGTAAGCGGCCTTCGCTTCATCTGCGGCCTCTACGGCCTGAGTAAAGAACGTGTTGTCATCATCCTCTGCCTGCAAGCCCGCCTCTGCTAGAGCGATGAGCTCGCTCAGTCTGCCAGGGCTGTCCTCAGCCTCCTCTACCTGCAAGCCCGCCTCAGCAAGAGCAATGAGATCGCTCAACCTAGCAGTGTCGTCCTCACCCTCGTCCCCCACATCAAACAATACAATCGGAGATTGAACAGTGCAACCAGCTCGCGTTTTGTGCTCATGTAACTTCTTTTTCTTAAATCTTGCATGGGCCACCTCTACGGCATGGTCCCAGCTACATCCAATCCCTTCATGTATGAAATGCAATAAATTAGCAACGTGATTATATTACATTTAAAAGCAGGTAATAAAAATAACAAGGCTTCTAATGACTCACTGGCACATAATGCAACAACATGGTCATTCAAGACCTGTATCTATACTCTTTCCTCCTCCCTTGTCTCCTTCCTTGCCCTCTCCTCCTCTAACGCCCTCCATCTCTCCAATCCCCATTTGTCAAGCCAACATTGATCGTGTTATGAATACTGCGCTGTCTAGCAAACTCACACATCTTGTTTTTATGATGTTTAATAAATAGATTGACGTAGTCAGGTCCATATCCCCTCTTTCGTGCAATTACTTGTCTCCCCTTCAGTTCATCCAAAAACTTAGGTTGACCATCATAACATTCCCACCTGCATTTTCTAGTGCTCTGTTCAAATAAAAAAAATATATCATATATGTCTTAGCAAAAGAAACAAAAAACGATTTTATGTTTATCACAAAAATAACTAACCTCATCATAGTCGACCATATGGCCACAATAATGGCCTATTCCAAGCTCTGAAGGGACTAGACCGTAGTTTGATTTAACACCACATTCGCACTTGACTGGAGGTGCTTTATAAATTAACCTTTCTTTTTTCTTTTCCTTTGCCTTTGGTGGCTCCGGCCTTTGATTCTTAGAACCGTAGAACCACTCATTGAAATGACACTTCACAAATCCATAACGCTATAAGAGAATACATTAGTACACGCACACATATAGAGATAAACATTTAAACATATACACTTTCCACTTATTTCGTGTTTGTTCGGACACACAGACTCCAACGTATTCTCCGGATTTATCACGGCTCGATCTCCGCATTTGTACAGAGGAGGTTCCTCGAGTCGTCTAACTGTGGCTAGGTGCTTCTCCTTAGCCGTCATTGGCGGGGGGTTAGAGGGTGGAACCCACCGCTGGAAGTGCTCACGTGGATGTCTCCCTCTACACCAATCATAAAAAAAGAGGTACCTAGGGTCAAACTTGTCTGCACCGTCGATCCACTGAAAAAACACCTCTCATAGGTCTACACAACAAGATTCCAACAAAATATTAGTAGCCTACTTACACAAATGAAGAAAAAAAGATAGTGGAAACAATTACTTACATTAAAACGACTACATGTGTAGAAGCAACGTGCCGCTGTGTCTGGATGTCTCGATTGAAATACGTCGGCCGGGAAACCACAGTCACATTTAGGGACAGGGAGCTCAGGAGGGACGGGGGCATCTTTGCTAGACGCGTCGGGGTATAATTCTCGAGGATGACCCCATTTTCGCCAAAACTCCTCCCGATACATTTCTTGCATCTAACAAAACGGTTGTAATTTAACAAACAGAAATCAAAACATCACAAATTAATGTCAATGAGAACCATTTGCATTACAACAAATAAAATATAACCTACACTTTGGTGCATACTCTATCTTAGATGCAAATATGAAAACTATATAAAAACTATACTTTGGTCAGTAAAAAATAAAATTTGGTACATCAACAGTGTGCCCATATATTTATTCACATATAAAAGTTGAGATGCAAACTCAAACAAGCAAAATTCATATAAAAAATGACCTTAGAATACATGGTAATCATAATTCTACCTAACCCTTGCAGGGCCGCCATGCATGGTGCGCCAGAGTTGTTTCGCCGCGCCGTGCAAACAGGCGCGTCCAAAAGTGTTAGTTTTGAAAAAAAAAATAGTGTCAGTTTTAAAAATAGTTTAAAAACGTGTTAAAAATAAAAAAAATCCCGCTAGGCGGGGACGGGAGCAGAGGATTCCCTCAATGAGCCCCTTGTCCTACTAGGCGAGGATGGGAGCAGGGAAATAATAGGAGAGATTTTTTTTTTAAAGATTAAGAGTAATATGATTAACAAATAGACCCAAAATTGACAACAACTACTGGAGTTGAGCCTAGTAAACAATGCCCTTAAAATAGGAGAAGCTCTAAAATCCCAAGTATAAGAGGTTTTGTTTTAGGGGATCATTGTTGGAGTTGCTCTAAACACATGCTTTGGCACACACGGAAACAGTACCCATATTAACCTAATTTTGCAAAAAGTAGCGATCAAGAATGTAAGGTTAGATACTGTATCGTCTCCTACATGAGAAGTAATATGAAAGGACACCTTTAATTACATTTTTGTAGTGATATACATAGTTGTTCTAGAAGCATTTGTGGAAGAGGTGGTGGCATTGGTTTCTTCTCGTGTTTAGCATAAAGCACCAGAAAAGGTTGGTTGATCATGTGCAGGAGTTCTAGTTCAGGGATCGAGAAAGATCCAATGTTGATGTTAATATCAACAACTTTGCGCTATTATTGTGCACCAAATCACTAGAGTTTTGGAACACGTGGTCAAACAATCTGAAGTTTTGATCTATATACAAGTATCCACCATGTTTTAGTCATGCCAGAGTGATCTATATACAAGTATCCACCATGTTTTAGTCATGCCAGAGTGTCCGTGTAAGCTAATAAGAATCTTGTAATAAATACTCCCTTCGCCTAGAATGATATATAATCGTATTTTATCCAAAGAAAAGTCAAATTTTACAAAATTTAGTTCAATTATATACAAGTTTAGAACATAAAATTTGTATCAATAGATTTGTATTCAAAGTGCCCGACTCTGAGACGATATTGATCTTTAGCAACTAACAACATATTGTAAGGGAAATTTATTTTGTATGTCTTTCCCCTAATCAAAATACGTTTATCATTTCGGAATGAAGGAGGTACTTCATAATACAAATAAAGAGAATGAATTCCACAGAATTACAGCTATTCATGGTACTATTCCAAAACTTAGTATTGCAGTAGCTGATGTTTTAAGAGGCAGTTGTAATTATACTTTTTTTAGGCAGAGGCAGTTGTAATTATACTGTGCTAGGTGTTAAAATAGTTGTAGTGTTTGTGACGCATGTTAAAATAGATCAAAATATATTTTTAATTATGTGAAATCAACTTTAAAATTAAAACAACAGAAACAAAAAAAAAATCAGGACTTAGACAAAGGCAATCTGATCTACGCGATTGACATCTTCCTCCGACCTCAGCAAAGGGGTTTGGGATGAGAGAATTATTTAGGTTTTTCGATTATTGGTTTTTTTTAAATATGTGTTATGGGATTTTTAGAATCTCACCTGTTTGGGTGTGTTAGTTTTTTTTTTAAAAAAAAAATCAGATATGTCCCCCCCCCCCAAAAAAAAAAAAAAAAAAAGAGGCCAGCCTTTTCCTTCTTACTGTGTGGATTAGCTTCAGCTACACCTGTGCTATGTAGTTGCTATAGGTCACTCTCACATTTTGGTTTGGTTCAAGTCACTGTTGACGCATTCAAACACCACCCCATTTAAGATTTGGATATAAACAGCCTGATAGATAAACAGCCGTGCAAGGAGTGTAGTCCGCGTAGCTGGACTGGACGAGGTGCTTTGCCTGCGACACCGGGCACCTCTCGCCGTCACTTTGATCTCGCGCTGCCCATATCTGCAGCGCGCGCACGACCCCCTGAAAGAAACCCCTGAGGCAGTCCGGCCACCTCAATTCACACCGGTTCCGCCCAGATCACCTGATATCTCATCGCCCACGACGAAGCTTGTGGCACCGGATCACCTGGATATCAAAGCCTGTGGCGCCCATGCTCGTATTCGACAGGGACGACACACTCGGCCTAGGGTTCCCGATGGCGAACCTGGCCAGACCACGGAACAGTGGAAGCATCTACAGGAGCAGCAGAGGCCACACCATTGAGACTTGAACACCCAGACCATAGGTATACGTGACACTGTGACAGCACAGCACACAGCAGTGTCGTGCATCACCAGCTTGCTGGCTGCAGGTACACCAAACGGAGACACCGGCATCAGCAGGCAAAGCGCACCAATGGTGAAATCAACAGCATCAAACCATATCAAGCAACACGAGCCCAAACCACTTCTGGAAACCATGTGGGCAAATCAGAAGCCAGACGAGAACAGCACGCAACAACAAAAGATGATCATGCACTGCTGATCAGATCACGGATGTAATGTGCTGCACAGATCAGCCCAGAACCGACAGACCGCTCCCACCGGAGGTCCTTACTGAGATGCCGCGTTATCATATGCACATGCCACAAGCTGAGAAGAGCGACGACAATTCAACCAAACGACATCTCCACACAGCATGACAAGCACAACAGCTGGCATTATTCGCAAAGGTTTTCGACTGTTTTCTCGAGTGTTGCAGAATATCTTTTGTTTTGGTCCGTATCCAGATCTACTACAACTACCACTTCATGTGGAAGACATGGACGCGAGGGAACGACCACCCAAACACGGTAGGAATATTGGAATGACAAGGGCATTCACACCTGGGACACCACGCACAATATATCTATATGGATTAGATGCTGAATTGACGGCCTCTCAATCCGCAGAGAGCCCTGAGCCTCAGGCTGGATGGGGGCTCTCATGATATTACTTCATTTACTGTGCACCCCAGGAACTTGATGGAGCACCCCATGATTGCTGCGGCTGCGAATTCGTCTCTGCTTGCTCCGGCGGTGCTCTGGGTCTAGCGTATTCCGCAAAAATAACCCATCCATCAAGGAACTGCACAAAAAATGGAGCTGTCAGGGGGCCGTGGGAAGGGAGAGAATTGCATATCAGGATGCATTGAAGCATGGCAATACAAGAAAGAAAACAAACTTTGACATGCTGCTCATCAATATCTTTCATAAAGATTAAGACTAAGACACATGATAGTAAGACTGAATTTTGCTCAGAAACCATATTAAGTCTTGGTATAATCAGAAGAGGTACACACTTAAAAAGCTAACCCCTTCAGATACCGTCCTAATAGAATCCTCACGGCTAATATAAAGAACAAGCATGATCCAAAAATGGAGACAGAAGAAATCTGTGCAAGGAAACAGGAAAGGGCAATCCCAACACCATAATAATGTTTGCATTTGTAAAGTAAAGAATGTAACTACATCAATCAGGTTGAACAAAAAAGGGGCAAATCATTGGCTGGGTTCCTCGGAGGCATGGTTGGATTTGCTCAGAAACCATATTCAGTTTTGGTATAATCACAAGGGTTGCACTTAAAAGTCATACCCTTAAGATACCGTCCTAATAGGAGTCCTCACGGCAAACATAAATAGAAGCATGATCCAAAAAGAAGTCCTCACGGCAAATATAAAGAACAAGCATGATCCAAAAATGGAGACAGAAGAAAGCCCTGGAGACAGGAAAGGGCAATCACAACACCATAATAATGTTGGCATTGGAAAGTGAAGAACATAACCACATCAGTCAGGTTGATAAAAAAAAGGGAATGATTGGCTGGGTTCCTCAGAGGTATGGTTGGATTTGCTCAGAAACCATATTCAGATTTGGTATAATCAGAAGGGCTGCACTTAAAAGTCATACCCTTAAGATACCATCCTAGTAGGAGTCCTCACAGCAAACATAAAGAACAAGCATGATCCAAAAAGAAGTCCTCACGGCAAATATAAAGAACAAGCATGATCCAACAATGGAAACAGAAGAAAGCTGTGCCTGGAGACAGGAAAGGGCAATCACAACACCATAATAATGTTGGCATTGGAAAGTGAAGAACGTAACCACATCAGTCAGGTTGATTAAAAAAAAAGGGAATCATTGGCTGGGTTATGGTTGGATTTGCTCAGAAACCATATTCAGTTTTGGTATAATCAGAAGGGCTGCACTTAAAAGTCATACCCTTAAGATACCATCCTAGTAGGAGTCCTCACAGCAAACATAAAGAACAAGCATGACCCAGAAGAGAACACAGAAGACAAAACTGTGCTAGGAAACAGATAAGGGCAATGCCAATAATATAATAATAATGTTGGCACAAGGAAAGCAGCAAATGTAATTACATAAATCAGGTTAATCGCAAAGGGTAAAACATTGATTGGGTTCTTCAGTGGAACAGCTAGATTTGCTCAGAAACCATATTCAGTTTTGGTATAATCAGATGGGATGCAACAAAAGTTGTCCCCTTCAGATACCGTCCTAATAGGAGTCATCATAGCAATCATCCATAGACAAGATTTACATGTACAACAAATCAAAATCAAAATATTACTAGAAAGCTACAGTATCTTAAGATACAAACAATGATAGGACCAGCATAATAGTTTTGCTGAAAAGTCATCTGATTTTCAATATAGGCAAACAATTGTTGTCAAAATAGCTCATGTTCACACACAATAAAATTAAAAGGATTTAGATAGCTGCAAAACATTTAATACAAGGACCATATAAAAACAAAAGGCAACAAAAAGCTTTGACAGAACTACATGGAACGGAACAATAACAATGAGCATATGGGTTTTATTGCAATATAAAGTTTGCTCATATTTTCAATTGAAGTTCTGGATGTAATCATGCAAGGAATGGCCTTTCGAGAACCACCTCGCTCATATACCGTCCTTTTACAGATCATCACAGAAGCCAGGGATGAAATAAAACTGAACCCTAAACGATAAAATATTAAAACTTGCACACTACTCATGCTTTTCAACTATAGGGTCTAGAATGATGTAAGCAGAAGCAGTAGTAACTAGAAAGGGTCATACCCATACCGAGATGCATAGTAATGGAAATTCAAGTTGGCCACTTAGCCCACAAATTTAACTTCACATTTTTACAGTACAATCACAGCATAGTTTCATTTATGTGATGGCCATGTGTCTGGGTCGAGCAAGATTAAGCAGAGACAGTAGTTGCTAAGTTTGACACAAATAGTGAGAGCCGTATACTTGTGAGGAACCAAATTGGCACCAAAGTCGGCCTCATGGTAAGAGAAAATGTCCATAAAATTATGGTAATTGGTAGGTAATCTACAGTTCACATATAACAGGCCCTGTTATCAAGGTTGCAAAAGGGATGGCCCAACCTATCCTGGTCCACTATGCAATGGAAGATTAAAGGTTCTAGGGCCAACAATAATATTCTGTTTGTCCCAACCAATGGGCCATACAGGCCAGAACAATTTTTTGAGCTTGTGGGAAAGTGCAATGAGGTTGCACTATTGAAAAATAGAACTCTCTAGTCCATCAAACATTTGGAGTTCCTTTCTTTTGCATTTGTCACTACCAAATAACATTCCTGCTCTACACTGGTATTGCAATTCACACACTGAACAGATCTGGTGCTTAGTTTTTGAAACAAGGTATTGCAGGTAAATAACTATATTGTATTACTACAAGCCATTTCGATAGCCAAGCCAAGTCATTTTCAAGGGAAGAAGTGAAATATGAAGAGATCCATTGTAAAAAGAAGATAGAATTGAGTATATGGCTCAGAGAACCTTTCGCCGAATCACATCATGCTACTACCATCCCACTCCTAGAAGACAAGAGACTCATCATATCTGGGAAACTGGGAGGCAGCCGTAAGACCGGCCTTTCAGATCTCATCACTGTCATTTCATAACATAAAGACAAAGCAGTAGCAGACACAAAAACTGGGATGCCTCCCAATTGCCACTAGCTGGGCATACAATCGGATCAGAGTCATCTTCACCAGTTCTCACTATGCATCAGGCAGCAGAGAACACACTGAAGGGAAACAATCAAAAGGCATGACATCATGGAACAAGTGCCTAGGGTTGATGGAAGTGTCTACCTGGTGTGGCAGACTCACCAGAAGAGAGGCTACATGCATGTGACCTCAAGCAGACGAAAGAATAGTCAGACAGGAAGGAACCAACGAATGGGTCAAATCAAACAGAGGCTATGGACTGTGTCCACCGTACAAACACAAGAAATCTATGCTCCGCGCATAGTTCGCACTAATGTTTTGCCCCATCAGAGAGACTTTTTAGGTAGGAATGCTGCAGTCCAGAAATTGACAGCAGCAAGCACTGTAAAACAGCACTCCTTCAATTTATATAAGAGAAAATAAATGTAAAGTAACCATACCTTTCCATCCATTCCTTCTATTCCTTTAGTTGCCTCTTCAGTTGTAGCATACCTTACAAAGCCAAATCCCTTAGAAAACCCACTGACACGGTCGGTCACAACTCGAGCTGCAATTGGAAGAGAAATGAGAAGCTTCAAATCCTTAGCGCAAAAAGGATGGCAAAGGAAGGAGAAAACCATACCATGCACAACTTCACCGAACTTCACAAAGGCATCTCTAAGTCCCTCAGTTGTAGTACGCTTGCTTAATCCTGCAAATTAGATGCTGAAATCAGAATTGAATGGGAACATCAAACATACACTACAGGGGAAGAGACAGAATATCCTATTTCTAATTCTGTAATAAAAGTGAGCTCAATACTGCCATCTTTCTTTTGTTAAGACTAAAAAATTAGCAACATCCAAATCAATTAGATGTCATTTTCTGTGATGACTTCTGGTGTTAAAGTATAGCCACACTGTGTTCAAGTTGTGCTTTTAGGTCATTGTCGAGTTTCACTAGTTTCAAACTATGAAGTTCCTTGTATGTTCACAATGACGAACTAAGGTGGCTAATACATTTCATCCCCCAAGTGCAGACGATTGAAACTATGGTATGACAGGGAAATGATCAGGGATTTCAATTATTGGGCTCCCCCATTCTCATGTGATCTGGTTCTAGTATCTTGTGGGCAATTTTTTATGCCAATTTATTTACTTGGTAGCCAACAACACCTATGATGGGGTAAGTAAATGGAAACTAAACTAATCACCAGCAGTATAGAAAACCCTAGGCTGGAATGAAGAAAACCTACATGGTCATTCTCCAGCAACGTGGATGGATAGGCTGTGCTTCCATTCGCAATCAGTACACAAATCAAAATTTTACCCAGATTTCTGAGGAGCAAGCTAACAATTAAACCATTTCTATACATTAACCAGGACGACATCCAGCGCCACAAACCTAACGGACAGGTAAAATCACGGCCGCACGACAATCCGCCAACGCCAGAGATTCAATATTCGAGCCAATCGAGCTAAACCAATAGAGGAGATCGCCGCCATAGGCTTCAACAGAAAAAGGGAAACAGGAGAGAAGGGAGGAGGAGCCGCACCGGAGACGAAGAGGTTGGGGGAGGGGTCGGCCTGGGGGCGCGGGGCGGGCGCCTTCGGCGGCGCGAAGGCAGAGACAGAGAACATGCGCCGGAACCCCGACCTCGCCACAGCCGCCGCCATCGCCGCCGCCGCCGCCGGAACTTTGGTGCAGAGAGGCTGGAGGTGGAATTAGGGATACGCCGCCACTGCTAAACCTGGGGGTTTAAGAGCTTTCTAGGGCGCCGCGTTAAATGACCATTCTACCCCCTCCGTGGCGGCGGTAGGGTTTTACTCTGAAATTGACCAGAATACCCTCCGCTCGTTTTGCTTCTCTTTTTCAGCAAGCAATATCTCGTGGCCGTCGGATTAGCAGCTGAATGACTGAGATCTTCACTGCCCGGGTCCTCGTTTAGGCTGTTTGGAGCATATCGTTTTACATTTTTTTTTTGCGAATATCGTTCTACAAAATTCATGCGAAACATTTGAACATAATGCCAAGTCTGATAGTATAGTTCTGAATTTTTCTCATAATTTTTAACGTAAATTTCTTTACCACAGGATTCTCAGTAAATTGTGGAACAAGAGACAACCAAGCCTGATACGGATGTGTTTGCTGGCTGAAGCAGCACAATTCAGCAGATACTGTTTTTACCAAGCAGCAACGGCTGCAGCAACCGTTCTAAAAGTGCAGCGGAGCACAGCCAAATACGAGATGAATGAACAGTTCTTCAACAAAAGCAGAAGTTGAGCAATTCTTCATTAAATTCAACCGAACAGTTGACCTCGTTAGTTCTAATGGCTGGCCAGCTAGGCCATTCCATTACAAACCAACCTCCTTGGATAAAAAAGATTAACGATCGATGATTTAGAGTTCAGGAGTGTGAGAGAGAGCATCGAGATTCATATCCTACGATCAAACATTAGCCAGCATTTCACA
Source organism: Miscanthus floridulus (assembly GCF_019320115.1). Lineage (NCBI taxonomy): Eukaryota > Viridiplantae > Streptophyta > Magnoliopsida > Poales > Poaceae > Miscanthus > Miscanthus floridulus. The sequence continues at coordinate 61,984,943 of NC_089587.1, read as the reverse complement.
ATGACACAATCCAGTGCGCACAGAAACACATCAGATTCAAAGGACCTGCAAATCTCACTTAATTCAGCGATCGGAACATAACAATACGAGTATGAATTATGATCCCATGGCTAAATGCCAACTTCATTCAGTCTAAACATGCCCTGAGGGAAAAGCCACACATTTCACACAATCAGCAATACAGCTAGACCAGTCGGCATCACACATTTCACTAGGAGTCCGTTGAATAGTAGGGTTTTCAGTTTCTGTCACACCTAGCTCAAAATATCAGCACACACAACCACGTGATCCAGATACAAGCTGCCCAGGCTGCTTGGACAGTACCGCATGACATTTTGGGCTGATGATGGATCTGCCTGTCCTGTCCGTATGTGGTGCCAAAGTGCCAAAGTGACAGAATTAGGCGCGCTCTTTTGCTTTAGTAAGTATGTGGAAATGCCTGCAAAACTGATACAAGAAGCACCGGGTTAAGTTTAGACACCAGTCTGAACATATGGTTAGATTTGAATGCATTTTTCTACCTCATCATGAAGATGCTGACTCAGTCTGAGGCGCCTGTTGCCTTGGTTTCCTGCTGGCTGGGGGGCCATCTCTTCGCCTCTCATACCGTCTACTCTCATACTTGGATGTTCTCCGCTCCTTTGGTTGGTAGGTTGGGTACGTGCAGGGAATTATCTCACCGTTGATGTACTTGTCACCTGAATGAATGGAGAAAAGCGACAAGGGTTGAACAACTTGTGATGAAAGAAGCCAGAAGCATCTAAAAGTGCCGCTGCATGCAGATATCAACAGGACCACAGCACTGCACTGACCTCCGTAGTCCTTGCTTTTCACATCGATGTAGGAATCAGGAAGCACCCACAGAACACCAGGCAAACCTACAGGAATAGGAATGACAGCTTCAGCCAGGGCCATCCAAAAATGTTTCGAACAATTGGTTAGTTGGTTTAGTCAATTGAGGATTTACCCTTGAACTTCTCTGACGTCTCCTCATCGACAGTGCACTGGAACCCAGTGTAAGTGGTTGTGCTGAAGGCATACATGTTCTTCTTGGCTTCCTCCATGCTGCCAATGCCAATGCAACAAAACATTCAGTCTAGAATCATATGTGCAGTTGCGCACAATTATTTGATTTAACTAAAAAGAAACCATGTCACGGCCATCTTATCAGGTCGATGAACTAGAGGACTAGTCTTTGTATGGCATCACAAAATGGTGGCACTAAACTACACAGCAGGTTACATCAGGCCGCGAAATGTCACTCTTCACATATATGTGTAGTAACCATGGAAAACGAAACTGTGTTGTATGTTCTAACCTCTAGGTGCTATCTAACTGCCACTCCCTGTGTGTATGCTAGACATTTTTCAATCTTGTTGACCAGGCAGTAGCTACCAACATGATTAATGTGTGAGATTTGTGGGTTTCCAATACCCATCCCTATCAAAACTAGAACGCTTCGTCTTTTACCCCTTTTACCCCATCACTGGTACTACAGAAAAACACAGTAGCATTTTGTTCCCCAGTCATATTGTCAGTGCAATTTAGCATGTGAGCAATCGCCGCCCCAACACTGGCACTACAGAAAAATAGCATTTTGTTCCCCCAATCATATTGCCCTTGCAATTTAGCAGTGAGCAATTGTGGCACGAGCGGACTACAATTAGGCATCGGTGAGGGAACCAGTGGAGTACCTGCCGAGGACGGTGGCGAGGGTGTTGAGGTAGGTGTCGATCATCTGCTCGCGGGTGGGCGCGGGGTCCTTGGGGAACTCCATGACGATCAGCCAGTGGTTGTAGTCGCACCCGGGGAGCAGTATCGTCTCCCTCTCGTCGCCCCCGGCCCCGGCCGCCGTCGGCCTCGGCTCCCGCGGGCGGCGCGGACGCAGGGGCGCCGCCGCGACGGCGATTGCGGGGAAGGCGGCGGCACGCGGGAGTGCGGAGAAGGCGGGGGCGGACGAAGGCTTGGGCGACGGGAAGGCGAAGGCCTGGGCCGCGAGGCGCGCGGCGACGGCGGTGGTCGGGAGGGAGGCAGCCATGGGAAGCGCGCGAGGTTTTTGCCGCAAGGGGATAAGGTGAGAGCGGAAGAGAGAGAGGGCGAGTGTCCGTCTCCGTGCGCACTTTAAAGAGGACAGGACAGGATGGAGAAGATTTTTTTTTCGAGGGTTTTTTAGCCGGCCCATTACAAGCGTGAGTGGCCGGGCCAGATGATGGCCACAGAGGTTTTCTATTTTTTTTAAAAAAAATCTTTTTACCACAGAACTCTTTGACATGATTGATCTCTTTTTTAGCGAACTTAGGACATGTTTGATAGAAAGGCTAATTAGACAGGTGTAAAAATTAGCCTCAATTAGCTCTACTAAACATAAAGGCTAATAGATGGACTAATTTGCTAGACAAGTTTTCAACTAGTTGTTAACCAATTAGCTAATCAATCATAACTAATTTAAGTCAAATTTTTCCAACTAATAACCCGTTTCTTTCTTTAGCCATGGGCTGACGTCTTCAATTATTTTTTTCTATCATCATGTTTTTTACCCATGGGTTGACGTCTGCAGTTATTTTTTCTACGATAATGCTACAATTAAGAAGTTCGAAAAGGCCGGACGTCTCGCTCCACTCGCGTCGCTCGCCTAAAAAAACCAAATCCCTGCGGAAGCTCGTCTCCCCCATTCCGCGCTCGTGCGTCGCGGCTTCACGACGCCGTGCGGTTGTCCGACGGTCCCAATCCGCCGCGCTTCCGCCTCCATCCCGCGCCGCCGCCCGCTATCCCCCACGGCACCTCTGTCTCCCGCGGAGAGCATGAATCCTCCGCGTGAGGTATGTTGCCAGCCACCCCACTGACTGCAGCTACAGCCGGACCCGTTGCCTACTCCTCGCCCTCGGCCTCCAAGCTCCATACGCGTGCTCGACGAGTGCAGTGGCGCCTCCGTCCCCCGCCGCGCCGCCGTGCTAAGTCCTTCGCCGCGCCCAGGCCAGGCGCCCGGGAGAGGGGTCGTTGTTGGCCAGGCCCAGGCCAAGCGCAGGCGCAACTGGCCGTTACCAGGCTGCGCCACCATCCTCAGTTGCTGGCTGGCCGAAACCGGCCCTCCCCCGCTCTGCACTGCGTCGTACTAAAGAAGGGTGAAAAATGCAAGTTGCAAGCGTCTGTTTCAAGTGTTTCAGTGGTATATTGCAGGTATTTTCATACGGATGTTGCAAAAGTAGATCAGGATGTTGCACATGTTGCAATGGTTGTACACGTATGTTGCAAACTCCTTTTCTCAATGTTTCATCTGTTTTTTCTGACGTATGTTACTAAGTGTGTTTATTTAGATGTTGTATATGTTTTCACACATATGATGCAAGTGTTTCATTTAGATGTTGCGTATGTTTACAATGGTTTCAAGTGTTTTTCCAAATGTTCTTGCAAGTGTTTTAGACGCATGTTTCATTTGTTTTCAGTCGTATGTTGCACCTGGATGTTTCAAAACTAGATCGAGTGTTGCATCTCCTTCCTCGCCTTTCTGATGTCTCGCCTCGGTGTTAGGTCAGGGAAGGCAGAAGCAGTCCCCACTGTCGTGGGCGGGTAGGCACGGGACGCGAGACGGGTGGCAGCGGCGCGGGCGTTTGGATAGGGGGCTAGCGTCCGGACGTCCGGGCACTAGCCACGCCGTTTTTTTCTATCATGTTTTTTTTACCTCATATATGTCAGATGGTTACACACATACACATGTTGTAAATCCACAACAGACAGCCATGGCTTCCCACGGGGGCCATCGTTATTATATTAGGTCTTGTTTGGATACAGTCACCTCAATTCACATATGTTAGGATGGATTACAGCAAAACTTAAACTAAATTATCACAATTCACTCTAACTCATATGAATCGAGGTGAATACATGTGTATCCAAACAAATTCTTTAAATTTTTTTGTGTCAGTGTGTCCACACGAACACGGGATAGGACAAAGGGCAGATACAACACTCGGGGCATATGACCGGACCCCTATTTTATTCCACTGTGGATGAATATTGTAGCCTCGGTGCGACAGTCTCCAAATTGGGCTCTTATCGCGTGCCCACTCGTTGCTAAGGGTAGCAACAAATAAAGTCCACTGGACATGCAAGGAAACTAATCAAGAGACAAACTAATTAAGGATATTTATGGGCATTCAAGTAAGAAAAGATAGAGTAATTAAGAAGCTGATATGCAATAAAAGAATAGATATTCATGGGATAAAATAAAAAAATCAACTATGGAAGGAAACTAATTAGATGGAACCTAAAAAAGACTATGGGATAAAAAGAATGAGATATTGATAAATTTTGGTCCCAAATCAAATGGCCGCCAAAATCTTGACTTGTCTAAGTTTTGACAACCAAATTCTGGATATCAACCAATCAGGCCCGTTGTTCCTGAGGTGCTTGTGGACTGGAAATGGGCTAAACCAGAAGGCGCGCCAACGATGATTGCTAGCTAAGTGCCCATGGGCTGCACATGCAGCACCGGGATTACGCGAGCCTATTGATACACGGGAAAGTATTTAGTGAAGACCACTTTCTCGTAAAAATATTTAGTGAAAAAACTGTGGTGGCCTCTCCTCGACTTGTCAACAAGTTTGCCACTGTTACACGGGAAAATATTTAGTAAAACTACTTTCTCGTGAAAACATGAAAAATCCATAGTGCATCTATCGCATTCAAACTCTTTTTTAAAAAAATTGTATGAAAATAACAAATTTCAGATGTATACGCACTAGAAAACAAATTCTCAAAAATTATATCGTCTAGTGCATATGCAGTTGAAATTTGTTTATTTCAAATGATTTTTCTAGATGAAGTTTGACCCTTCAATTGGGTGACAATGTACATATATATAGATGTACTATGGATACACATCGCTTTAAAATTTTTAGAAACTCCAAGTGTGTTTTTAAGAGGGTTTTCACGATTCCATGGAAAAGGTGGTTTGCACCGAATATTTTTCCTACACAAGACATTAAACTTTTTTATCACTATTAGTGTTATCATGGTCCATATAATATCTCTCATATTTAGCTGTTTCATTGGTATATTGGCAAATCATTTGGTATGCCTATGCACCCCCACTGTCAACAATGAATCATAATATAGATGTAGGCACGTGAACAAATACGTCCACCATATAGGTGAGCATGGAGCACCCACGTTAAGTCGAAAACTTAGAACCCGGATAAACACATTTCAGCATAAAGAATCTAACCTGTCGAGCTACGCTGAGTTCATATAATGACTAGTTAAATATCGGTGGATATTGGATACAGCCCTTCCTCTTTCTATTATCCCCCCCCCCCCCCCCCCCCCCCCACCCCCCCACCCCACACACACACACACACACCACACCCCAACTTGTTTGAACGGTGGACGTTTGCTTCATCCTCTTTCCTTCTCGAGTCTCTGTCCCTATCATCCGACCTTAATTTCAGCACGTAACCCGTCCTGACCGGTAAACATGAGTCTCACGAGCTCGTGAATCGTGATGACGTTCTAGTAGAAATAAATAATCTCCCTTCATCGGCCAATTCCGAACTTTGGTCATACTACCCTCTTCGACAAGTTAGGCGGACATGTTATATCTTTGACCAGCAGCTCCACTCGCTACTAGTCGCTGCTATACTTGCTTCAAACCTCAATAATTAAAGGGAATAACTGCATGGAAGAATGTCCAGATACAAACAAAATCACCAAAACATGTATATGTATGTAGGTAGCGAACACGATGCTCATCTCTCCGGATACCAAAAAAAAAAAAAAATCGTGTGAAAACTAAAAAAAACACTCGGATTTTTGTCTTGTAGTGCATATATGCATATGGAACATGTTACTTATTTCCGTATGTTGAGTTTTTTAGTCTCAACTTTAGTGACATTAAGACGTTCGGACGGACGAATGGACGCCTCCCTCTGCTCACTCCGGCTTGCCCAACGACCCTATCCGCTCGTTCCGTCCACGCGTCCCGATGCTCGCTGCGCCATTTCCTCTCTGCATCGCCGTGCCCATCCGCCCACCCCCCCTCCGCCTCGCCACCGTTGGTCCCCCGCAACGCCGTGCCCCTCGTCGCGCCATGCCCATCCCCTGCGGCCTCCTCCACGCTGCCTCCTCGCCACGGGCGGCCCGATTGTGTGGCAGAACCGCCTAATCTAATGCCCCACAGGAGTACTTGTCTTCCATTAAACACTAAGTACTCAAGGGAGGACACCAAATTACGCAGTTCCGTCGAGCACACATCAAGGAAGAACCCGAAAATCCACATTTTTCCATCAGGATCACAAATGAGAGAATAAAGCTAACAACATTCTTAACCATTTCTTACATCACTTTTAATGCCACATCAGAGTTATGAACAATTTAATTTACAGCGAAATATAAACATGTGATCAGAGTTACAACAGAAATAAATATCTACTCATGACATGGTGAAGCATTGATATATAAACTATGACAACAGGTTATAAAACTTCTATTTATAAAAATATTTAGCGAGAGTTATAAATAAAGACTATGATCACAGCATAAAGTAATCATCTCTGACCCCACCAGGAGGAATCCACACACAAGGGTCAGCTCTAGCATCCGCCTATCACCTGCAACAAGGGGAAATAAAACCCTGAGTACTCAATTGTACTCAGCAAGACTTACCCGATAGGAGAAAATAAGAGACTCCAAGGATATGCAAGACTATCTGGCTTGTGGGTTTATTGTATCTGCAGGAAGCATTACTAAGCGTGCGTCCTTATATTCAATTTTATTAGTAGCTATCATTAGTTCATTATCTAACCATTCTATGTAAGCACTTGTGCTACTTTCAAGCAGGTGGTAAGCAATCAGAATCATTTTACCATCTTTCATCTTCCAGTTCTTACTACGGTGCCAGATTATAGACAAGTCGTACCGGATCGTCCGGCAATTCACGAACCAATATATCCTAGCTGGGTACCTTGAAACACACGCTCCGCTTGTACCCCAGGCACAAGTAAGACCAACACACTACCCTTATATCACGGGGTCTAGGTCCTCGTCCAAACTTGGACTCCAAGCCCCCGCTTCCGAGTCCTGGACTCAGTGCGGTGCTTAGACCTCTACCATTCCCGCCTCCAATCAGTCGATCCAAAAAGAGCCAGAACCTATGACAAGAGAGCAATGAGCCTTCTCGTGCCCATATACAAGTATGTGTTCAGGATAATAAGTCTGTGACCTGCCTAGAAGCCAATGCAACGACCAGTCCTTAACCGACACAGGCGGAACAAATGCAATCCGAGCCTCGCTCGAATGCCAAACCAAGTCCAGATCCAAAGTATCATCCCGTTCGGTCTCCAATTATCATTCATATATATATTCCAGGTGATAATAATATAGTAACAACAATAATATATTTCCTATCTCTCACGAGTGACAGGCAATCACTCGACTTCTACTGGAGTCCTGTAGCAAAGCAATCTACACGATCCTGTCATACTAGTAAGACTCATAGGATAAAGATATATATATATATATACATATATATATATATATATGCAAGTGGTTTTCATTCAACTCCTTAAAACTTAATGCACAAACATAATATAAAGTGCAGAAAAGTAGGGGTTATGCACCGGGCTTGCCTGGGTAAGATACCATCAAAGTTAGCATCCCATCATGATAACACGATCATCGAGACACCATCTTTTCTAATACTCCAGATGACTCCTCGATCCATCGCCATTCCTATTATGATATACGTGGATGAAATGTAGAGACGTAATTAATCAACTGCAACCGTGACTCGTAAAATACGATCTACGCATCTCAAGCTAATGCGCCAGTTCTACAACGACCGTACTTAGGCTACGTATCCATGTTGTCGAACCAGACGTTATTTCCTGATGAGCGTTGTAGCTATACAAACCTAAGTTGTTTCTTTATTCTATTCTATCGATTTAATATCTATTTGAAATAGGGCATAATTATCTATCTAGCAAACTAATTATTCTAGAGCTACAAAGTTACAGTGAGCAGCTAATAATATTAGTAATTTACTGTAAAATTTTCAGAGTCAACACTATCACCATTTTCTCACAAAAATTCCCATAAGTTCATATTTTAACAATATTAAACATTTTAAAATGATTAGAGCAACCCTGCATTACGCTAATAGATAGATCATAATTTAGGAGCCTAACAAAATTGGTTTGGCACTTTTATGATTTTTCTACACCTTTTGATGGATTTATGAAGTTTCTGCAAATAAGAAAAAGGAAAATAAAATTTCCTCCAAGCACTGGGCTACGCGGCCAGCCCGTAGCCGCGGTGGCCCACACGGACACGCGGCCCAGGCGCACATCGCACATACATAGCCTAGGCGTAGGCGGCACAAGGCCAGCCCAAGCAGGGCGCGTGGTAACGGGTGCGGGTGGCCCAGGCGCGCAGCCAGTGGCCCAACAAGCCAGAAGCGGCCGGCCCACATGGACGAGCCCAGGCGCGGTGGCCAACTTGCACGAAGGCCCCTGAGCTTTCTCAAAACTAACCCGTAGTACAAAAACACTATTCATGTGAGTCACGGATTTTACATTGAGAACCCTGAAAAAGTTTATATTCTAATTTCTCACTTGTCTCCTTCCATGGGCGAAGCAGAGGAGCAGAGGAGGGACAGCTCTGGCCGATTCCCGCCGGAGGAACGACGGCCAGGCGACACAGGAGCAGCAGCAGACCCGACCATGCTTGCGGGCGCCGGCGGTATGGCCAAAGGCGGCCTGAGGCACCCTAGCCATGCACACACGTGGGTAGCTACATCAGTTGCGATGGTGCGGCCACGACGGGGGTGCTGCGGGGTGTGGCAGTGGAGGTGGAGTGGCGTGGGGCAACGTGGGGCTCGAGCGTGCTCGCACGCATGGCGGCTGGCGAGGTCACGTCCCCGGCCACGGACGTCGGGGCGCAACGGTGAAGAAGGCTCGGTGAGGTAGCGGCCTCGGCGAAGTAGAGAAGGCACAACGTGGTTCCCGCGGCGGCGAAGTGGAGCACGACATGGCAGAGGAGGCTCGCCCAGAGAGAAGGCACGACCTTGAGTCTGTCCCCGGCGTGGTCGACCGTGTGCAGGTGCAGTGAGGCGAGGTGTGATGGCTTGGCCACGCGCGCACATCATGGCGGTGCGGTACACGACGATGCCCGCTTGGTGAAGGCCGATGAGCATGTGTGGGACACTGAGGAGAGCGAGGTGGAGGCGGTGAGGCAGGTGGTCGAGCGTAGGAAGGCACCGAGCGGTGGTGAGCTCGAGCTTCACGATGGCCCTAGCGGCCGCACATGCAAGAACGAAAGGGGGGCAAGCGAAGCTGAGCCAGAGCAGTGTGAGGGAGGGTGGGGAGCGTCGTAGGGGCTCGACGTCCTCAAGAAAGCAAGGGCAGGGGTGAGGACAGCAGCTCGACCTTGGCTTAATGGCGCACGAGGCAGCATACTGGCAACATGGCAAGAACGCGAGCAGGAGCAGAGCCATGTGCTCCCCATGATAGTGGACGCAATGACAGAGCAGGCCATGGTAGGTGAAATGAACGGCTATGAATGATGCTAAACGCTGGTTCATGAACGAGCACCCGATTGAATTCGCAACGCATTCTAACAAAGTTAGGCAAAATTTTCTGAGATCCACGTGGCACTCAACACGACTATAACCTACACCATTCTCGAGTACTCGCCTTGGTGCAAATCACTAAATAAAACATGGCACTAGTGCATAACTAGATTTTCAGAAGTCAATTGCCAAAATGGCATTATCTACTATCATTTCATACTTAAAAAATTCAAGGTTTCAGTTAGAACTAACATCCCTAAGCACTTTTGGTTGAATTTTTAAACGGTCAAAACTTTACCAAACTTCACCAACAACCATTTCACGACATAGCACACACTTTATACCAAGCAATAGAACCAAAACATCAGGGCGTTATTTAACTATTTTGCATTTTAAAAATCGCCAAAAAGTGTACTTTCAGCACAACTTCAACTTTTTGCCGATTTAACGAAAAGGGCTAATTTTAATTTCTAATTTGATTTTTGAGCTATCAAAAATACCATGGAACAACATCTATTCACCAATTCAACAGTTGCATTTTCATCTACTAAACTTGCACTTCAAGTTTTATTTAAGTACCAATTACAAGTTATATTTTATTTTTGTTTATAAAAAATGTTTTTCATGCTTAATCAAATAAACAAGTCATTCGCTATTTATTTGCTATCAGGCATTTTGAAGCACTTTCTTCCTACTTTTCCAAAACAATCCCTAAACAACTTTTGTCCACGAGATTATTTAAAAGTTGTTAAGCACCGAGACAAGTTGACTAGCGACACTTATTTGTTTGTTTTATTCACGAAAGCGAGTCACACAAGATTCATTTATAATTCAATGTGTGCTTTAAACTTTTAAACCCGAAAACTTGTTTTGCTAATTTCTCTTAGGCATTACCCTAGGTGCTAAGCAAGCTCGTAACACCAGAGGTATTACAACCAACCCCCCTAAAAAGAATCATGTCCTGAGATTCGGAGCAAGAATCAGAAGAGGAGAAAACACGATTACATTTCATAGATCAGAGACTACATGAAAAATTACACGACTTCGAATGCTAAACCACACATGGATTTAGAGATACATGGTTAAGAGCAACCTAATACAACTGAGGCTTAATCCAGAAGTCGAGATAGACGAGGGCAATGGAGAAATAATAAGATAATGATTATCCAAAACATGGCGTATGACTAACAGATCCAGAAATCGGAGACTGAGAAGTCAAACATCGTGAACCTTATGACCGAACTAACCAATGGTAGACTTGAACTTCTTCAAAAACTAGATCCTTCTTCTTCTCAGATTACACCATCACCTCTGACTGACGAACCTAGTTGCACAATGTCGACTGGATCTTGTAGCTCTGCGTTGGATTCGAGGGGATGTGAATGGAGAAGAAGAGCAAGGACCAAGGGCATCTTATAGTGGCAAACAGAGGTGGGGCATAGCGCACCGGAAGTGGAGACGACATGGATGGGATACACTATCGGTTCATGCTGTGGGGATGAAGTCGGCCATGGTGCGCTCCCTGCACGAGCGGCAGAGGATGAGGGAGAGGAGAGAGAGTTCACTCGACGAGGAAGGCGTGCGGGCGGCCGTGTCCCCAAAAGAAGAAAAGGAGGGGGAAGGGGGGTCCGATACGGTGACGAGAGCATGGGGTCGAGAGCCGACTGGATGTCGAGAAAAAGGAGAAACGCACAGTGCGTGAAGACGGCAAGTGCAGCACAATGCTGCGGCCACACGAGAACGGGGTGCTAATGGCCCCGACATAGACGACGTCCATAGGGCACGTAGCAAAATAACCCAGCATGCGGAGTGCGGTCATGCTAGACACGAGGCTTGGGACATGACGTCCACTCAGGCTTTTACAATCACTCCCGACTATCCACGGCTAACTTTCCTTACTACCCTTCTTTTTCTTTCCCTTCCTTGACCACATCCGTCTTTCATGTAAACTAATACCATGTCATACGTTCTTTCTCCAAAACCACGTTCTCTTGTGTACTTGAGGGAACATTATTGCATCGACCCATTGTGGATTTCCCGTTCGAAACACTCAAATATTTCCAAGAAGAATATTTGTAACAAAAGCGGTACGGCGGTGTAACTTGGTAAAGGTACTTGGTCAACAACCTCGATACCAGCGCGTGTCGAGCAGCGTCACCATGTGGCAGCTGTTCCACAGGGGCCTCAGTTTTGTCGCGGCACCATAAGCTATTAACTAGGCAACTACTACCAACTTACACGTAATGAAGGCGGTGCGGTCGTAGACCACAGAATAAGAGGAGTATTGCAAGGGAAGGTTCAAACAACAAGGGTTCCTTTCGCAACAAGGAACAAGGAATTCAAATCCAATGACGGATCTGATTTAAAGAGATTCAAGTGTTCTGCTGGGACACAATTAGTCAATACAGTGTCCTATGTTTTTCAATCACGGCTAGTCTACTGGTATCTGAATGGCAACTTCTCTTGTAACCCGCTTAACCTCGTCCTTGAAAAACCGTAAGCACGTCTAACGAGACTTAAGGGTAGATGGACGCAATACACCATGAAATAAACAAAATGTACATTCCGAATGGTCTTATACGGGTACAACATACCGGCACTCACTCTTCCATTCATGACACATCATTCACCTTCCCTATGATCGGACTCCTCAACAACTACGGACGAAATACAACGGAAAGATTACAATAGTAAAAGACAACGACGAAAGACACTACTAACTATGGGTACATCATCCCAAGGCAACTAATATACTTTGGACCACACATCTTCATTCTCAGGCTCAGGGGATTCTTCTACCGCCCTGGCTATGAATCTGCCTCCTCTCTTGGCAATGGCTAAGTGAGAGAAATCAAGAGTTCTACTTCTGACACTTTCGAGGGTGGGGGTGCTGGCGGCACTGCAATACCGGTTCTCCTTCTTTTTGGTGGGTGGACAGGGATTCCCTCCACGATCAAGGGATCCTGCCGTTCCGCAGCCAGCGTCCTCCGCTTGGCCCTAGTGTTAGGTAGGCCTCTCCCAACTGATGGGCATATCGATCTTTGGTCTCTTTTAGGGCTTCCGACATGGCAGTCTCCCGACTCTCTGCGGCCATTTGCTATTTATTTTTGTTTATAAAAATTGTTATATTTTATTTTTGTTTATAAAAATTATTTTTCATGCTTAATCAAATAAACAAGCCATTAGCTATTTATTTGCTATCATGCATTTTTAAGCACTTTCTTCCTACTTTCCTAAAACAAGCCCTAAACAACTTTTGTCCACAAGAATATTTAAAAGTTGTTAAGCACCGAGACAAGTTGACTAGCGACACTTATTTGTTTGTTTTATTCACGAAAGCGAGTCACACAAGATTCGTTTATAATTCCATATGTGCTTTAAACTTTTAAACCCGAAAACTTATTTTGCTAATTTCTCTTAGGCATTACCCTAGGTGCTAAGCAAGCTCGTAACACCAGAGATGTTACAGATTGCCGCGACCGCCTCCACTGAGTTGGCGAGCCATGGCTGCCTCTACCGAGCTGGCGAGCCGCGGCCGCCTCAACCGAGCCGGCGAGCCTCCACGACGGATGCTCCAGCAAGCAGGCGAGGGGGATGAGATTCGTGTGATGCCGCGTCTGCTGATGAGTTGCCCGTGCCGCTGTCGCACAGCGAGGTCCATGTGCCGTCGTCGACCTCCGCGCCGGCGTGGCTCCATTCGTCCAAGCAAAGCCCATGTTGCAAGAGTATATTTTAAGTGTTTCATATGTTTCATCTACATATTGCAAGTGTTTCATCTTGATGTTGTAAAAGTAGATCGGAATGCTGCACATGTTGCGGTGGCTATACACATATATTTCAAGTGTATATTCCAAATGTTTCATCTCGTTTTCCAGACGTATGTTTGTAAGTGTTTTCATCTGGATGTTGAATATGTTTTCACACATACGAAGTGTTTTCAGGTGTTTTTTTTTGCAAGTGTTTCATAAGCATGTTTCGAGCGTTTCTGTTGTTTCATACGTATGCTGCAAGTGTTTTATCTGGATGTTTTAAAGTAGATCTGGTATTGTTGCTAATGTTTTAGATGCATGTTTCATGTGTTTTATCTGCCTTCAGACATATGTTGCAAGTGTTGCATCCGGATGTTTCAAAAGTAGATCGGTTGTTGCATCTCTGTCCTCGCTTTTCTGCTGCATCACCTTCACCTCGGTGTCTCCTCCTTCTCCTCCTGAAGCCGGCTGGGCATCTGTTGCCCCCTCCCCCTCTTCTGGATGCTGGTGTAGCCAACTGCTGTAGGCGCTTGAGAAGTGAAAGGGACGCGAGCGAGGACTCCCCACGTGCAGTCGGCGCGACGTGGGATGCAGCTGCACCGGGGAAGACGGAGTGTAGGCGCACCGTTCGGACGTCCGCCGCATTATATACATCTATAGATACACCGTGGACCGTGTTATTGTTTTGATTTTGTTTTTTTACACCTGTAAGCATATTTTTTCTAGGAGATTTTAATGATTCTATTGAAGATATTATTTGCACCGAATATTTTTCATAACGAGCATCAATCAAAGAGAAAAGACACGTCGCAATCTGAGAGAAGAATGAGAAACATCCAATGCAATGAACCCATAAAAAGAGCCCAAACAAATGGGGCACGGTACGGTACTAGCCAACGAGTACCCCGCGCCCACTAGCCACTGCACACTAGCCGTCGTACTCGTACCACCGGTGGCGCCAATGATCCACGGCGAGTCGACAAGTCGCGCGGTTGGCAGAAGAGATCGAGATCCCCAACACGAGGACTCTTCGTAGGCGCCTTCTTTTGACAACATCCATCTGCCAACCATTGGACTCTTTCCTCGGTCCTTGCTGCTGCTACTACAACTATACTAACGACTGGTTTGTGTGAGAAGTCCTGCTGGTTTGTGTGAGAAGTACCATCTACTGGTCCATCTGCCATCCATCTGCTGGTTTGTGTGAGAAGTAGCACGTTCGGTTGGTTTGTGTGAGAGAAAAATACTGTTCCGGCTGAAAATTTACGATCGTTTACGACAAGGCACAACCAAACGACTAGGTTGTATATTAGCTCCACCATTTCTTTTTTTTAATCTAATATACCACCCCCTTGTCTGCCTTATCCTCTGCTTACAGTCGCTGGCACAGGGGCCCCACTTCCCGGCTCAAGCAGTTGTGCAGCCCACATGTCAGTCAGTGACACTAACTGGTGACGTTTGCCATCTTGCGTTTTGGATTCATCAACCATGATCAACACACATCTCCTAACCATGGATGCATTTTTCCTTCTTCTGACGCAATTTATCTCCTACCTGCGTGCTCTATGTGATCCCTACCTGCCAGCTCTGCAGGGAGTTCAATCCCAACAGGCAATGATTGACATTACTAATGACCTAGTGGGGGAAATGGATGTTAAAGGCACTGTACTAGTTACCAAAAATCCACAGTCATGGAGCAGACGATGAAGAACTCATCAGTAGGGTGTGCTGTACCACGCCACAACTTTTTTTTTTTCCGAACGACAGGCATATCATATTCAGATCAGGAAGCAAGCAACCATGCATAGATCTGCGGATCTGCCGCACACCACAACCATGCAGAAAAAAGGAGGCAGTGACAGGAACCAGAGGAAAGAAACAAGAGCGTTTCAGGAAACAGCTGCTGCCCCCATACATGCTATTTCAGCATCAACACCCAATTCTGAGCAGCCTCAGGTCCATCCATCCATCCAAAACGGTGCTACAACGGGAAAGGCTTTCCGAAAGGTGTTTGACACCACAATCCTTCACGCCATTCAGCTCAGCTCCCACCCATTCACTCATCACTCACTGCAATGCTAAGAAAGGTGTGCATGAGCACATCAGAACTGCACACAGGATGGGTCACCACTCACCAGTCTGAGAAGACGATGATGATTGTGTATTTGGCGTGATAGCTAATCCTGTCCACTAAACGCGATCACCGGTTAGATCCCCGTGTTTCAGCTTTGAGTAATGGGGCCAACAGACTTTTGTTGGTTTAGAACAGGCCATGCGTTCAGAATGGACATGCCAACCACCCCTGACCCCTCACCCCCAGGAAAAGCTTGTGGTCAAGGTCAACCCTTATCTTACGGTTGCTAGGTTTCCATTCAGACATTACTATGCACATTAAGGTCACATCACCACTGCATAATAATGCACATTAAGGCCTGTACTATATATGCGGTTATACTAACGAAAGGTAATTTGATAACTAATAACTAATGAAGGGATAGCCATCTTTATGGCAAATCAAATCAAAGTGAAATAGTTAAGATATTTTCCCCGTAACCCATAGTAGGGCTTGGAAAGCATGCATATATAAATTCATCAGAGGATGAACACTCACCTCCCTGAATGAAGTAGAGGGTGAAAAGAAAAATATCAGCCACAAGCAGAAGTCGCCTAATTTCTTGGGCGTTTCCTGATGATCCGGTCGGAGCTCAAGAATCCCCACTGCTTTGCCGCCGACTAATGAGACAAAGGCGTGCTTATATTATTATACCTCTCTATAATTAATTTGATGTCGAGATTGTAAGTTAGTTGACGTAGCGGAACCAAAAAAAAAAAAAAACTAGCAAGTCCTTGTCAAACAAAATGATAATCAAAGCTGCGCGATAACCACTCACTTCTCTCAAGGACAAAAGTGACACAGGCAAAATGGAGTGATTCACATGGCTTTGGTTGCAGGACCTCTTCTATTGGTATAATATGTTTCCACATAAGAGCACTCTCAAAGTTTATTCCAGACAGAATATCGTATAATGTATAGAGCAAAAGTTGGCCTATCTCAAATCTATGGCCGTGCCCAGATTCGAATAAGGGGTACCAGTTGCGCAATCTACTGAGTAATTAAGACTCTAGGATGATGCAAGAGATCCTGAGGGTCCTACGCGAGTTTCATCAGGATCTCTATTGGCTATATAATATGGGCTCATCCTAAGTTATTTAATTGCAACGTGGAAAACTTAGTACAAATCACAAGCTTTCAATGCACTGCATGAAAAACAATATATAGCCCCAAATGTCAAACCTAGTAGAGCAAATAGCTGATGAAGTACACATCAAGTTAGCAAGCACAGAAGATTTTCTGAGCGGACAGGAAGTCACAGCCTCTGTACTTCTGGTGAATTTCATTTCATTTCTTATCATAAGTTGATCACAAGGAGATGATAGGCTACACACACAATCCAATTCTCCTCATGTAATCATGTAAAACTATAGAGCACAGCAAAGGAAGAAAGAGAAAGACTAGCGATCCTACTTGATTGAGCCACTTCAGAGCATTTGGTCACTTTCACTACATCATCAGATGAATCATTGTGAACAACATCTCAGACTGGATGATCTGGTGACTCTCTGAAACACGGAAGCAATTCTAACTGACAAGTTCAGGAACCAGACTCTTTTTTTTTTTTGGTTCTAAGGATATGAACATAAGCTAAATTCTACTGTTTTTTTGTCTTTCTTTCGGCGCAGCTACAACATGGAAAGAGAAGGGAAATGAAACAGAGGAAGATAAAAAAAAAGGTTCACCTTTGCTGTTGCTACCTCTGTACAATGAGGCCAACACCCAATCAATCGAGCAGGTGCAGAATCAAAACCCATGACAAATCTCATCTTTGGACAGCACAAATCCAACTCTACGCTTTCTCGAGCGTCCGGACCAGTTCGACCGCGTTCTTGGCGATCTTGCAGTTGTCGTCGTTCACCAGAGCCTCACAGAGGTCGAAAGCTTGCAGCTTGATTGCTTCCAATGCCAGTTCGTTGCTCTCGGAACAAATCCAGTTGAGGACGAGCAGGGCCTGCTCGATTGCACGGGCGTTGCCGCTCTTGGCGACGCCCGTGAGCACGGAGACGACGCCGGGGATCCTGCACAGCTCCTGGCGCCCCTCCCGGCACCTGGCGAGGAGGCCGAGCACCTCGACGGCGCGCGCGGAGCCGTCGGCGGCGAAGTCCGCGAGCGCGGGCGCGGCGCCCTCGCGCACCGCGCGGCGGCGGTTCTCCGGTAGCTTGCAGAGCTCGAAGAGCGCCGTGGCGGCCTCGCGGCGCTCCCGCGGGCCGCCGCGGCGGAGGAGCCCCGCCAGCGCCGGGATGGCGGACTGGTGCGCCCCGATGGTGCACTTGTTGACGTCCACGGTGGCGAGGCTGGTGAGCGCCGTGGCCGCGGACGCCGCGGCCGCGCCGCCGCGGGACACCGCGGCGGAGAGCGCGTCCACGGCGCCGTCCGCCACGAGCCCGACGCGGGTGTCGTCGCCGTCCAGGCTGAGGTGCAGGAGCGCCCTGGCCGCCGCCTCGTCCCCGGCCTCCGCGTGCCGCAGCAGCACCGCCGCGTTGCCGGACTCCAGCACCTCCCTCCGCCCCGCGGCGCCGGACTTGGCCAGCCTCAGCAGCGCCGGAACAGGTGATGCGGACCGAACCGGCACCGCTTCTTGCCTCGCGTGCGCCCCTCCCTCCGTAGGGACGGGAACCGCCGCCGCGGAAGGCGAGACGGCGGCTATGAGGCGGCGCAGCGCGTGGTTGGGGATGAGCGGCGGGCAGGGCGGCAGCGGGAGGTTGGTGACGGGGCAGGTGAGGTGACCCCCGTCGAGCCACTGCTGGATGCTGCGGCGCTCGAAGGTGTGGCCGGAGGGGAGGATGACGGGGTCCGTCATGACCTCCAGCGTGATGGGGCATAGGAAATCGTCCGGCCACGCCTCCATTCTTGAGCGGCAGGATCCGCGGCGCCGGCGCGTTCACGCGAGAAGGGGACGAGCGGAATGGGAAGCGTATGGGACTCAGTCCTGGAGGAAGCCGAAGCCGAAGACGACGACGAAGAAGAGGAGGTCAGGACTCGGCAGGGGAGGAGAGGGGTTGGGGAGCGAGTGGGGAAAGGCCGGCACTTCCCGTGGACGGAAACGGGCTGCCGTGGGAGCGAGTGGGGAGACCCCCGGTGGGCTTAAAGTGTGCTCTCACTCTCAGTCTCACTCTTGCGTGCAATGAATTCTGTGTGTATGTTTTATTTTGTTTACACGATTTTTTTGTAAAATATATTTATTCTTTTTTATTTTAGAGTTGGTAAAGAAGCTTCTAGTATATATATTGTTGTGGAGCTATGGTTATCTTTCCATATTATGTATCTATTTTTATTTTAAAGCTAGCAAAAAGAAGTTTTTAGCATACTCACCGCGCGTGAAACCGTGGCTTTATTTTTCCAAATTATCCATAGATACATTCATTAGCAAGACAATAACGGAGCCTCTAAGCATACTCATTAGCACGGTGCCATGGATAGCTTTCTCGTATTATTCGTATCCGTTTTCATTCTAAAGTTGGCAAAGAAGCTTTTAGTATACTCGCTAGCGCAAAGCCGTGGCTTTAATTTTTCTTTTCAAGTTGTGCGTAAAGCGTAAATGTGGGGAGTGAGTGGGGAAAGGCAGGCACTTCCGGTGGACGAAAATGGGCTGCCGTGGGAGCGAGTGGGGAGACCACCCGGTGGGCTTAAGTGTGTCTCACACACACTATGCGAAGTCTCGCATGCAATGAATTCTGTGTGTATCTTTCGTTTTGTCCACCCAAATGTTCTGTAAAATATATTCATCCTCTTTCATTTTAGAGTTGGTAAAGAAGCTTATAGTATATATTATTGTTGTAGAGCTATGGTTATCTCCTGTATCTATTTTTATTTTAAAGTTAGCAAATGAGCTTTTAGCATACTCACTGGTGCGAAATCGTGGTTTTGTTTTCCTAAATTGTTCATAGATATGTTCACCCGTCCATAGATATGTTCATCTGTTTTTGCACGACAATTAGTAACGAAACTTCTAGCATACTCATTAGCGTGGTGCCGTAGATATCTTCCCATAATATCGGTATCCGTTTTTATTCTAAAGTTGGCAAAGAAGCTTTTAGCATACTCGCTAGTGCGAAGCCGTGACTTTAATTTGCCTTTTCAAGTCGTGCATAAATGCATTCACCTGTTTTTATACTAAAGTTGGTAACGGAACTTTTAGCATACTTATTAGTGCGGAGCCGTGGCTATCTTCTCATATTATCTATATCCGTTTTCAGTCAAAGTTGGCGAAGAAGTTTTCATTTAAATCCTAAAATCAATTATATTAACAAACATTCAAACTATCTATTTTCATGATTCCATCCGACACATGATGAATGCACCTTCAAAGAGGATAATTCAAAAACATTTCTCTTGCGGCGTAGTTCGCAAAGGATTGTGTGATGCTATCTAAATTTTAGCTATCAATGGTTGTATAGTATCAAAATCGTGTATATTTTGGTTAGTATTAATTAGATGGAGGATTTATGCCTTTAATTGATAAGATATGGTTGAAATAGTTGAGGTGGACTAAATTTTTTAATGATATTGCTGTTGATAAGGATGCATGCTCCTCGTGCCAAAATTGGCAGGACAGATGCTGTTCGTTTGGTCGTAAACAATTGTGAATTATAAGTCAGAACAATATTTTTTTCTCACATCAAATCAGCCAGCAGTAATAATCCACGATCGTTTCAGCCGAAACGAACAGGCTATGCCTGGAGACATATTGTTGTTCTGTGTTTTGTAGTATGTAATCAATGCCCCAGATTTTGGACTAGGAGCAGGGCACTTCGCTCTTTTGCTATTGTGCCATGACGTATGTTTCTTTCATGCGTGCTTTGCATGGCAATAGGGTTTAAAATAATATTGTTGATTGTTGTGGGGGCTAGGCTAGGAAGATTGGGACTTGATGGGCTCTTTAGTGCCTTTTGTTGGGTTGAAATGGCCAGATCGAGACGGGACTATGTAGAGTACCACTTGCAAATATCCATCAAAGGAATATTCCACCTTGGAAATCCATTTATTCTGCTCTTTAAGTCCTTTTGTTGGACTTTGTGATCTTTCTAGAACAACTAATTAAATTAGCTTGAAAATCTTTGTTTAGTCAACCGTCATATACCATATATACTACGTAGGTTCAATATATATGGCAAAAGGTAAATAATTAATCATTCATCATGATATATAGGCATAGCAAAAAATCAATGAAATATTTTAAAGCCTCAACAATAAATATGAAAGATCTCTAAATCTTATTGCTTTTGAAAAGGAAAGTATTATTCCAGTGCTTAAATGGGTTATGCTAGTTATATAAACTTTTATTTTATCTATGAATTCACAAAAAAAACTTTTATTTTATATACATACACATGCCGCTCACACACAAATTGTTATTTATGCCGTGGGATATTTGAAAGCCCATAGAGTGATAAAACAAATGTTTCGAGCGGTGTTATCAACTCATCCGATTAATCAAGATTAATTGTGATTAGTTGTCCTAATCGCTACCTTGGTCTCGACTTGGGGCTACGATCCAATTAGGTCGATGAGTTTTCTGGTCACCCGAATTGTTATCGACTAATCGCAATTAATCGAACGACAGGATCCTTGGGCAATTAATGATAACGACTGTATTTGGAATGACTTGGACCTCTTAGGATTATATTTTCAGCTCAATTTGGAACCCTACAACCTCTCGCCCTCAGTCTCTCACATCTCACTCTCTCCTAACTACCAGTTGCATCCCAGCCACCACTAGCGCTCACGCAGGTGAGGTCCCGATGTGCGGGCGGGAGAAGCTGCTCTGCTCGATGGCGTCGCATCCCTTCCCTTCCCTTCCTACCATTTCTTCCTCTCCATCCTAGTTCTTGCGGCCAGGATGACTGGACAGGCTGCAGGGAGAGCTTGTGCAGGTGGGCGAAGGAGGAAAGTTGCGAAAGCTGTCACTGCAAGGCGCTGACCACCTCCTCCCTTCCCATCATAGCTGTCGCCCGCTTCCTCCCTTCCCATCATAATTGCTGCTGCCTCGTCCACAAAGATGAGCTCCTTCTTCAATGGTACTTTCTCCATTATTCCACCATTTCCTTGAGATCTTGTTCCTGATTCTTGACTATTTCTATTAGCAGTTCTGACTAATCACCCTAGTCAATGACTAATCATGACTAGTCACCTGGTCAGTCCATTAGCGACTAGGATCGATTGGGTAGTTCCATGTTTAGTGGCTAGAAGGCTTGTCAAATTTCTAAGTTTCATAAAGATGTATGTATTGTGATTATGACCTAATTGTACCTTGTAATAAGGATACTAAGGAGAATTGAATTTTGTGCTAATGCATGGTTTCTAAACAGATGTTTGTGTAGTTGGCCTGAAAGTTCTTGTGCCTAAGTTTGTAGACAAGTGGTTGTTGTCGTGACGAAGCCACAACATGGTTATTGACAAAAATGGTAAAAATATCCACAACAATAATATTTTTAGTCCAATACCGGTGTTGAGAGCTAGCCAGATGAAAAATTGCAATGCAGTAGAGCCCACATCTTCCAAACCTGCCTCTAGAGAGAAATTTTGATGGTACCCACAAAGAATATCACATAAACTGATTTACTGCTATATACATATAATAAAAGTTAGTTCAACCATCACCCATTTGCTTTATAGCTCCTAGGAAATTAGCGACATGATATCTCTACCATTTCAAATGAGCAAAATATCATTAAAAATTGTTTATTGCTTTCTTGATGATTTTGCAATCGCATACTGATAATATATATCTATCTACACCGACGACATTTGTGCTTTGTCTTAGTATCTATATGCTACATATGATGGAATATATCATATGATATATGTTGTTTGGATAGTATCTATATGCTACATATGATGAGCAAAATATCATTATGCATGAACCAATGCAAATAGCTAATGACCGCAAGAAATTAGGGGTAGGGTCTTTGCCAATCAGAAAAATAAGACAGAGTCATTTCACAAAACACACAAGTTGAAGTCCCATGTAAACTGATTATCCTTATTGTATGCCCCTAAATAAATAAGTTTGTTTATAGTCAACCAAGAAGTTAGTTTAATGGAATTTGTTTTTTTCTTTCATAAAAGTAACTTTTGAAACAATCCCAAATAAAAGAAATTAGCCACCATATAATTTTACCATTTTTCAATTGAGTAGATATCATAATAATTGTTGATTGTAGGAAAATATCATGCCCAGCAATCTAGATATACCAAGTAGTTAGCGAAGTCACTAGCACTAGTGAGCCAGGCACTGACTAGGGGAGGATAGTAGGGTGCCTAGCTGGCTACCATGATAAATTAGCACAATTATACCACACAAGGATAAGGAAAGATGATGCATATGTATTGGATGGTTATTACTACTATGAAAAACTCATTCTAAAGGCATTCCTCAACTAAACTATACACATATCTTGAAACCATCTTATAAATTAAATTACCCTTATACCTACATATAGTAGAAAAATAGCAAATGATAATATTCCACAGAATAGCCAAGGAAACCATCTATTATATTTCAACTAAGTATAAGGCATAAAATTTGCTTTCTTATACTATCACATAGCCGGTGCTTGCGCTTTGGTTCATTATTATCTAGAGGCTATAGTGCTAGCACTTGTGGTATCGTCATGTATGAACCAATTGAAATGGTTGACCAGGGAGAGGCTAGGTAGCTAAGGTCGCTACCTATAAGGAAAAAACATGACAAAAGAGGTTTTATAAAATTCAGAGGAAGGAAACTTGCTATGCTATTCTTATTATATGGTTGACTATGGATGCGTTGGGTTGAACTCCTATAGGATCTAGGCCAAACTCCTACCATTGGCCCTAGGAAGCAGCTATATTTGTTTTGTTGCCGCTATTTGACTCCCCACCCCCGCCGCTAGCATTGCCAACTTGCAGTTCATTTTTCTCCGTTAGTGCGGTCAGATGGGATGACCATGCATTTTAGCCACCGGATTTTGGCCAATTGTCGATTTTGGCAAGCATCCACATGCTAAATCCAAACATGCCCTAATTGAATGTGTACATCAGTTGTATAAACTCTTATTTTATATATACCCACACACGGACAAAACTCTTATTTTGTATATACCCACACACGGACACGCGCGCACGTAGACACAAATAATTAAAT
Organism: Miscanthus floridulus; assembly: GCF_019320115.1. Taxonomy (NCBI): domain Eukaryota; kingdom Viridiplantae; phylum Streptophyta; class Magnoliopsida; order Poales; family Poaceae; genus Miscanthus; species Miscanthus floridulus. The sequence continues at coordinate 61,961,397 of NC_089587.1, read as the reverse complement.
TGTTCATTTTTGCTGTGGGATATTTCAAAGCCTAGAGAGTGAGAAAACAAATGTTCCAAGCTTAGTTGGCTGGAAGGTTTGTATTGTGACAAGAACGACCTATTGTACCATGCAAGGATAATAAGGGGAATTAGATGAAAAAAATATTATAAACAAACTTAAATCTTATGCTATGCTAAAATATATGTCTGTGTAGTTGGTCAAAAAGTTCTTGTTCCTAATTTTGTAGACAAGTGGCTGTTGTTGTGACAAAGCCGTAACATGGTTATCTAACATAAAAGAAAAAAATACACTAATAATATTAAAATATATAGAAAGACATAAAAGCCTTTGAAGTTAGCACTTAACAAGCAATTTGTATCTTCTTGTTTTGAAGTACAGAGTCCTCTCCGCACACATTTAAACTTGCAATGCCAATTTCTACCACATTAGAAGTTTTTGAGATTGATGGCTAAATACAAGGTTGCTCATCATGCTTGCTAAATTTGTATGGTGGTTGCTATCATGATAAAATCAGCAAGGTCATCCGATGCAAGGACAAGGAAACATAGTTCATATTTGACAGATTATACTTTAGAGTGATTGTGCATATTTAATTTGACACATACTTCATAGTCAAAAAGTTCTATAGTTTTGACCAAGTTTACAGGAACATGCACAAACATCTACAACACCAAACTAGATACATTGGATACACTATGAAACATATTTTGATATTGCCTTTACTTGATATTGTAGATATTACTAAATTTCTCTACAAACTTGGTCAAAGTTAAACAATTTTGACTTAGGACAAAACTAAAATGACTTACAATTTGGAATGTGAGGAGTATTTATTACAGTATGCAATCCCTCATTCAATTCTAGTATGATGGCTTGGTCAATAATTCCCGTTCCACCGTCAACCATTAACATATGCTTGAAACCATCTCATAAGGTAAATTTCTCTTGTGCCAACATATAAATAGAAGTTACCTAAACCATTAGTGATTTGCTTTATAACTCATAGGAAATCAATGACTAGATATCCCTACCAGTTCAAATAGCAAAATATACTTAAAAGTCTCTTATAGCTTTCTTGTTTGATAATCTCAATCACATGATGATGATTATATATATATATATATATATATATATATATATATATATATATATATATATATATATATATATATATATATATATATATATATATATATATATATATATATATATATAGGGAGAGTATATTCAGTAGCCAGCTGCAAAATAAGTTATTTCGTAGCAACCTCCATTTACGATAATTTTATATACTAATTTACGATAATGTCAATATATATTTACGATAGTTGGGTTACTATAACACATGGAGATATTTACCATAACGTTACAGTAAACTACTTAGTATGGAGTTACTATAATCTTGTAAATTAACATAGTAATTATCGTAACTCAAAGTGGCTACAGAATAAGTTATTTTGTAGCCAGCTACAGGGTAACAGTTCTATCTATCTATCTATCTATCTATCTATCTATCTATCTATCTATCTATCTATCTACACACACGTGCACTTGTGCTTTGGCTTAGTATCTATATGCTACATATGGTGGTACTAGTGATATCACCATGCATGAACCAACATATGATGGTACTAGTGGTATCATCATGCATGAACCAACACAAAAGAGCTAATAACCGCAAGAAATCAGGTCACCACCAATCAGAAAAATAAGCAGAGTAATTTCTAAAAACACACTAGTTTAAATCCCGAGTATACCGATTATCCTTATTGTATGTTCCTAAATAAATAAGTTTTTGAATAGTCCGTCGATGAGTTAGTTTAATGGAAGCTTTTTTTACACAAAAGTAACTATTCAAACAACCCCTAATAAAAGTAATAGCCTCCATATAAATATACCATTTTCAAATGAGTAGATATGATAATAATTGGTTTCTTGTAGGACAATGTCATGCCCAACAATTGAAAAGGGTTGGCTAGGGAGAGGCAAGGTAGCTAGGGTTGCTGCCTATTAGGAAAAAGAAATATGACGAATAGGTTTCGCAAAATTCAGTAGTTCAAGCACAAAGAAAACTTGCTATGTTTGTTTTTATTATACGGTTGGTTAATGACTCGTTTGGTTGGACGCCAATTGGTGCCCAGCAGAGGCGGATGTCAGAGGTCTGCCTCTTCCAAAACATTTTGTAAATCTTTTAGTAAAATACCATTGTAACTTTTAAAAAAATCTATGTAATGTAATGAAGGTAACTCCAATGACTTCAATGATGTTTTTAGCCAGATTCCCCTCTGCAGCCAAGACAAACTTCAGTTGTTGCCTCTATTTGGCTTGCCCCGACTAGTGTTGCCAACATGCATGTGGTTCATTTTCCCTTCGCACGACCAAATCGGGATGGCCGGTTGTCAAATTTGGTAACGGGATGGCCGGTTGTCAAATTTGGTAAAGCGCGCGTCCACGGACTGAATCCAAACAAGCCCTAAATAAACAATTTTTATGATTATCCAAAGAATTAATTAGATGGAAGCCGGTTTTCGTAGAACTAGGAACTATCCAAACAGCCCTTTATCAAAAAGAGAAGAGATTAACAACCGTATATAATATAGATGTACCATTAATTAATATATGACCTAATGAATGAGAAGAGATGGTAAAAATCGTTCTCACACACCAAGCAATTGTGCTTATGTGCATGCTGCCAAGGAGAGTGGAGAGAGGCACCTGTGAGCTGTTTTGTGAGCCAGACGCCGGGAGAGTGGAGAGTGGAGAGTGGAGAGTGGAGAGAGACCAGTAGTAGTAGGGCTGGGTAGGGTAGGTAGGGTCACCGCTTGCCGCAGGCAACCGTCGCCGGATTCACCTTCACCTACGGCCACCCACAGCGCCTTATCCGTTTCCTCGTCACCGGCCGGCGGGACCCGCGGGATCTGGGCTCCACGTGCAGGTACGGTACCTGTACCCATCCTAGCTTGACGACCGTTTCACCGCGCGGTGAAGGTGAAAGCGAGAGCGGAGGGCGCCCGGACGCCGAGGCGCTGCCGGCGGGGCGACCGTCGCTGTCCCAACGGCTACGAACCAATCCAGACTGCCTGCCTGCCAGGGGATAGGAAAGGATCGAAGGAAGCGAAGCTCGTTGGCTCGTTGCCTGCCTGCCTGTTTGCCTCGTTGGTTACCGCATGTACTCCGTACTTTGAATGACAGTTTGACCGCGTCGTGCCCCCCCCCCCCGCCAGAACTAGTCAGTCAGTCCGTCAGTCCGTCAGTTACGCTGGCCCTGTGTATGTGTGCCGCCGTTTCCCTTCAAACTTCTTTCAAAAATCTTTGATCAAACTTCATCCCCCGTCGTACCGTGCTCACTAATACGAGTACTCCATACCGCGTCAAAACCATTTTACTATGTTCGCTGGCTCGTAAATGATCATAAATTTCTAGCTGGGAACAGTGTTTTTCCCTCACACCAAACCAGCCAGCAGTAAATAATCCACGATACGATACGGCCTCCCAAACAGGCTATATATTACTACATATTTGATCAAATTTGTACTCTTTTATTAAAGAATGCAATTAAGATCTTGAATAAATCAAACTTTCCTAAATCTAACTAAGTTTATAGAAAATAGTTTCACAATCTGTATCTACAAATATATTTGAATCTAGTTTTTTAACGAATTTATTTGGAGATACAAATGTTGCACGTATTTTCTATAAATCGAGTCAAACTTATCGGCACGCAAATCGTGGCGACACACATTTAGGGATAGAGGGAGTATTTGGTATCATAAATATTTGTACTCTCCATATTCTAAAACGTAAGTCATTTTGACTTTTTTAGATACACCCTTTTTATTTATACATCTAGATATATACTATGTCTAGATACAAAGCAGAAGCTATGTATCTAAGAAAAAGTTAAGACGACTTGTAATTTGGAATGCAAGGAATATTTTCCTATATAAATATTATCAAACTTAAATCATTTTTGCTCTACAGAAGTGAGAATTTTGCATTCTTTTTGGGATGAAGATAGTACTAAAAGGCCAATACTCGAGATACCAAATAGGTATAGTTCTTCGTATTATTATTATTATTATTATTATTATTATTATTATTATTATTATTATTATTATTATTATTATTATTATTATTATTATTATTATTATTATTATTATTATTATTATTATTATTATTATTATTATTATTATTGATTTATACATATGGTATCAAATTTGTCTGTGCATTATGACAGTTCATTGCCTAGTTATCTAGGCAATTTGTGGCTCGAAGATATTTAACTATTACGGCATCTGTTTCGATATATCTTAGATTTCAACTTTATAAGTGACTAGAGGACATGTTGTTCTAACTCGTATGAGTATGGCAATTTGGATATTAATAGTTTTCGATAGACTTGGTTAAACGTTACATGGTTTGATTAGAATAGAGCTATAATAATTTTACCCCTTCGTTTCACATTACAATACATTTTGGCTTTTTAAGATATATAACTTTTGCTATATATTTATATACACACCATGTCTAAATATATAGTAAAATTGACATATCTAAAAAAGCAAAACATCGTATAATTTGGAGGGGGGGGGGGGGGGGGAGTACATCAATTTTGTAACTACCAACTTCTTTACGAGACATAGCGGCATGTCATCATGGGGTGACCGGTGACAGCAGCAAAAGTAATACTGCCTCTGTCCAAAACAAAGCATTTTAAGCAGTTAACATATCTTTAAATATAACTAGATTTATAGAAAATAATATTAATATTTATATCTCCTATAGATTTAATATAAAAATATGTTTTTATGATTATTTTAACTGTATTTGTTACACTCATAAATATTAGTATTTATATAAATTATTAGTTGAATTTATAATTTATATTATTTTTTTTGGACGTAGGAGTGAATAAGTTCACATATTGTGCTCGTGCGTGTGTCGAGCCACTCTCGCAGTCCAGAGTATCAATCACAGGCCGGTTCAGAGGCCCAGTGTGAGGTTCTGGCTGCCTAAGTGCCTAGGCTAGTAGCGTGTGCCTGGAACATGAAATGGGCTGGATGACACGCGGTGGCCTAGAGCAGCAACCTCCTCCGCGGGCCGCAGCTCGGCGCCGCGCCGCGCCGCGTTGCCGAGGCATCCATGATCCATCTCGCCGCGGGCCGGCCTGACGCTGCTTTCGCGATGGGGCCATGGCCCATGGGTGCGCGCGGATGAAAACACGCCGGGCAGAAAAGGGAGAGCCCGGTGTCTAGCCTCTTGGGCCCAGGGAGCGGAAGTCGCATCGATTATTGATCAGGCTTGGAGTCAAATCGTGTGGGTGTGGCCTGCTCATGTTCATATTAGCTTACTGGGCCTTCACAGCTGAGAGTTCTACTACTACGACATACCTGGGCATGGGCCCCTTGGTTTGGGGGCAGCTCGGACGGCTGCCCCGTTCGCCCGCTGGACCCACGACTGGCTTTTATCATCGATTTGTGCCTTGAATTGATAGTGAAAATTTATTTTTGTTGGTTTTATGATAGTTGGTTTTATCAAAACCGACTGTGAAAAAGTATTGGTAAAAATGGTTTTTTTAGCAGCGTCTAGCTCCACTTTATAACATAAGAGTCTTAGTCACGTAGATGCTCACACACGCGTATATTCACTCACACCCTGTAAGCATAAGTTTGCATACCTAGGGGTAGGGTTCAATTGAGTCTCGTGTATACTCTCACTCACACCCTGTGAGCCGTGGACTGCTAGCCTAGTAAAATTAGAAAATTACAACTCTATGTTATGTTCTCTATGCTTTATTCTTTGATTCTTTCCGATTAGCTTCAATACCGTTATTGGAATATAACCCAACATCTGCCACTATGCATATAGTATCTCTATGAACGCACAGGGAGATTTAGGGCCTCTTTGGTACGGTTTATGTCGGCTTCGGCTTCATCTATTTTGCGCAAATCGAGGCATTGTAGCGTGAAGCCGTTTTGTAAGCTGGGGTTAAAATGAACTAGAAGCCGAGAAAAACCAGTTTTTCTGGCTTCACCGACTTTGGCTTCACCGGTGAAGCCGTTTTGGATGAGCCGTGCCAAAGGGGCTTTAGAAAGACACTATAAAGCTTTACTGTTCCCATGAGATTGTACAAATGTAGAACCTCACATACACACGCACACTCACCCTTTAAATGCATTCACACACCCCTACCAGTGAGCACCTCTGAGAGATTGATAATTCCACCACACGAGCCTCATATAGATAGGTGCGTTGCATTTGCGTAGAATGTTCTTGCATTACACTATCTTTTCCACAAGTAAACTGGTGGCAGATATATGGGATGGCTCCATTGAGAACAATCTCTTCTTCTTTGGAATATGGTAGGTACCACTTAATTGAGAGCTAAAATAATGCTTCGATCGGGGGGCCTGTAGAAAACAAGACTCACTATACCATGTATGTATAAGTTTGTACATAAAAATAACCATAAAGGCTATATTTTGAACACAAATACACATAAATAGGATAATACAACTATTTTAATAATCTAGGGGTTAAATGTACCCTCAGCAGACATTAAGCCAATTCACAAACATCGAAAAGTATGCTCACACAGAGTTGACGTACATTGAAGCTATAACATCCTTGAGGCTGAATGAGAGGGTGAATGCGTCTTCATGCTTGTACATGAAATCCATTGTTCTTGCAACGTTGACCGCTGTCTCTAAAAGTACCATGGGACGTTTTTGCTCAAGGTAGTCTTCGACGATGTCCGTCCATGCTTCTTCGATTATAATTCTAAGCTTTTCATTGGCTTCCTGTACTGTCACCCCATATTCCTTCATGCAAGTTTGCACCGTGGATGCGACATGCTCCGAAGTTTGTTCACGCTTCAAGGGGCAGCAAAAAGTGCAAATAGTTAGAATATAAACATTTCCACTGCTTACAAAAACATTTAAAAATGAGCTAATAACATTTATAAGTAGTTATTTATATGTGGAGAGATTTGGTAAACCTCGTGTGACACGATGTCATTGCCAACACGCCCCACGATACAAGCACCTCTGATGATTTTGGGGAAGGTGAGAGCCCAATCAACATCCTCCCTAGTAGTCACCTCTCCAAGCGAAATGAGCGCAAGGTTTGTTATCTGCATACAAACACTACTACGGGTGGAAATTTGGAGGTGTTCTTGGACACTAGTTGGTATGTAGTGTTTATCACGCCATTCAACTTCAGCATGGTAGAATTTGGCAGTTTCAATCACCTAAATAGATAAATGTCATGAGTTAAAATTAACTGAAAAAACTCATCGTGTTTCCTGCCTTAATGTGATCTTTTGGAGTTCATTACCAGTCTTTTGATCAAATCAGCATGCTTGTTTTTCATAAGTTTTAACTCCTCCTCAATCTTATTTGTAGTGTTTAATATGTTGATGAAGAGTGCTTTCAAGTATGCTGGAAGCTGTTCTGTGGTTTGTTCATCCCACCTGGCATTAGTTTTTCGAGCAAAGGTAAATTTAGGTGATGCATGAATTTTGTTCATCCTGTTACTTGTGATCCAACATAATAATTCAAGAACGTATAGCTAGGCAAACCTTTGCATGGCCGCGGTGAAGGTAGAGCTGATCTCCATTGTGGTGCTATAGTTGTCATAAAGGTCATCGAGCAAGGATGCAAATACGATGAACTTTGTCATCGTTATCCTTGAATATGAATAATAGGGCTCGTAAACCACCCCGAGCATCCAAAAATGTAGCTCCACCATTCTGTCCCGCGCAAAGCTCAGATCTGTTTGTGATTGGAAATCCTTCCACCACCTATACATGAGTATTACTAGTGTTGTATCACAATGCGCACTATAATCGGTTCATTATGTAAGCAATTTAGTTAAGTAATTTATATGCCAATGTTTGTTTCCTTACACTGTATTATTATATTGGTCAATTGCGTAAGTAACTCGCCTAAGTAAATTATTGCTACCAACATATACTCATGGGGTTTCCTTACACTGTAAGTTCTTTCAACTCATCACATTAGATAGCTTGCAAGATGTTGTAGTCTAGTTTCGCAAGCTCCAGTATGGTCGCATCCCGTGTAGCCTTCTTCTCATATACTGAGACGTAGTGCCTTGCCTCGACTCTGCTGACCCGCCTGAACCGAGGTGTCTCCAAAGTGCACTGGACCTGGCTCCAAATTTTCCAGCAGTAGAGATTGGAGGTGGCTCTTGTTGAAAGTGATGATGTTGTCAAGTATCTCCTCCCCATGAGTTCTCAGATGCGCAGCGTCGTACAACATCAGCAAGCAGCTGGTAGCATCACTTGAAATGTTCCCTTGCTCATCCCTAAATTTCTCAAACACATCTGCACACGTAATCGAACATTCATTCATGCATATGTTAACACAGCTCAAAATTTCACACTACACATAATACTAGTTTACCCAACACACATTTAGCATCACCATATATCGATGAAAGGAAACAGATACTACTTGTAGTTGACGATCTTATATATGTACCTGAAGAGACTCCGTACCCATGCTTCCTGAGCAAATAGAACCTCAGTGAGGTGATGTAGAGATTGCTAGAGCCTCCATCTTTGTCGTTGTAGACATAGCAAAGCAAATCATTGATCTCCTTCTTGTAGTGATAGTCCACCCCAAGTCGTTGAAGCCTGTCGACAAGCTCCATCTGATAAGATTTGTAGTACCTCTAGGTGCAGATCAGTGGGTAGAACTTGACTTAGACAATACCTTGTTAAGTACCTCATCGAGAGGCAGTCGCGGCCATGGCACCGCCGACTTGGTAGCAGCGATGTGGAGGCGCGGTCCAGTGGCGGTGGCGAAGGCGATGGCGCTTCCCGTCGCTCACAGCACACCCTCTTGATTGGTCTAGGGTTAGGACATCGGTGGGGCGCTGACGGCTGCGGTGAACCTCGTCCCTTGCGACCTGGCCCCCACTTTTTTCTTTATAGCCCTGCGCGACGGGGGCCCATAAGCCAGGAGAACAGCTGGGCGCCCCCGATCAGGGCGTGGATCAAGGGCCCAATTGACCGTTGGACGAACTGATGGAGATCAATCTAACACCATCTTCTCAGCCAGGCTGGAGGAGGCAAGGGTTTCTAATATAACCTGCCTCACTTCTTCCTTGTTGATATGTGCCTTCTCCTTCATTGAGAAGAGCTGCAATGGATAAATTGATAAAGGAAAATATCCAGCCACAAGCAAGCACCATTTGATTCACATATGGGCAACAAAACCTCATTAAATCAACATATTTTTGTTTGAAAAATTAGTTTGGAGTCAATATATATATATGCATGGTTTGTTGCATACCATGCTTTGAAAATTCAAGCTCTACTCAAAGTATATCTGAAGAAACAAAGTAAAAATTAAGGTCGCCATGGAAACCACTATTTGTGTTACTGTAGCTCTTTAAAATACATTAATATCACCTAATATACGTACACTGACGGCATCATTAGCTAGGCAACATATAGCTTGCATCCACAATGAGAATGGTTCCAGAAAGCCCAAAATCTATCCATGTGTCTGCAACGACAGGAAGGGAACAATAATGGCCGCCGCCTTGCATGTACCTTACCTGTGATGGAGTGCATGGGATGTGGTGGAGGAAGAAGTCGCTCCCATGGGCTGGGGGTGTATGGTCGGGGCTTCCGCTGCTGCACCTGCGAGATCAGAGCGACGGGGCTGCTGGTGGCCATATCGATCTATCTTAATGCCTGATGGGTCGCTGGCGAGGATGGCTATAACCTCGAGAGGATGGCTGCTGGGGTTGCCTAGGTAGATCGGAGGAGATGGCCAAGATTGCCTGGCTTTATATAGACCCCCAGAACAGGAGGAAATGAATAAATCAATATTCCACTACCACTAGTTAAAAACACCATTTTTGAGATAATATATGTGACAGAACCATCCAATCTATATAATATTAAGTATGGCTCCTCCCGCTTAGCACGTTGGCATGCACATATATACTTTCAGTTATATAAATCCGATAGTCCATCGAGAGTCACGAAGGACCTTGATAAATCCACATCACAACCAAGATCACATGATTAAGCAAATACATATCACATACCTGGAGTTTGTAGCGGAAATAATATTATAATTGAGTTCACAAATATTTAGTATAATACTGAGTTCAAATTTGATTAGTGAAAACAACATAGCTTTGAAATACTTACAGTAACATAAGTTGAAATACATGGCTAGCTTAAATAACATCTTCCAACAAAAGAATATAGATGAGGAATAAATACGGAGCCGCCGAGCCCACCGCCACTTAGTCACCACCTTCAGCAGGCCAAGAATTAAAGAACTTCACCTGCAACTGGGTGGGATAAACCCTAAGTAATAGAATGTACTCAGCAAGACTTAACCAACATTAGAGAAATACAAAGACTCAAGATTTCATAAGTTTTTAGGAAGTCTAAGATCACCCTGTTGGATGCCTATAACTTCAGTTATGATTAAAACAAGTGATTGTTTTGCTGCAGTCCAGAAAATACTTAAGTTGATTGCTTTAGCTTGCTCTTGTTTGAATTTTTGTTAGTATTGGTTCATGCCCCAATAAAATTAACTTATACCTGAGACCTTGTGAAACTGTGCCATGATGTGCAACTTGAACTAATGATGATCAACCTAGGGAACTAAAGGGTCAATTTTGTTGCGCATACCTACCTGTAGTCAGATATCAACAAACACAAGTTGCTTGAGATAAAAAAAGCAAACACAAGTTGCTCCTTGATGGTCCAGGACTACAATTTCTCTTGTCCACTTGTGGCAAATACAGGTGATGAAGACATATTTTCCACGTGTTCCTGAAAGCTCTAGTTTAGTTTTGGTGAATTGATGAAACCCTAAGTGCTAATCTATTTTATCAAAGTGATTATGAGACAGGTAGCACTACTCCAAGTGATTAAGCATGTGAAGATCATGACATGATGATGGTGATGGCATGGTGATGATCAAATGCTTGGACTTGGAAAAGGAGAAAGAAAAATAAAAGGCTCAAGGCAAAGGTGAAATTGATAGGAGCTTTTTAGTTTAGTGATCAAGACACTTAGAGAGTGTGATCACATTTAGAATCGATAGCCGTACTATTAAGATGGGTGGAACTCGTATCGAAATACGGTTATCAAAGTGCCACTAGATGCTCTAACTCATTACATATGTATTTAGAATCTAGTGGAGTGCTAACACCCTTGAAATTTTTTGTGAAAATATGCTTACACACATGCACAAAGGTGATACACATTGTGTTTAGCACTTGGGAGCAAGGGTTCGAAACTTCACCGGTGGAGTGTCCACCCGTAGAGTGCGGACAGTCCGACGGTGCCACCGGCGTCCTGTACAGAAAAGACAGGGTTTCACCGAGTGCACCGGACCCTGGTCACGCAGTGATCGGACGTTGGGGTCCTGCGTCCGATTAGTGGCGCGTAGTGAAGTCCTCCCTCGGTCTCTTGACCGGACACTGGCGACCGGACTCTGGCTGAACACTGTTCAGCATCCGGTCCTGCTGATGTATTGGCGCACAGAGAAGACGGTGAGTGACCGGACGCTGGGTGAGTTCGATCGAGCATGACCGGACGCGTCCGGTCGCGAATGGAACCTTACTGGAAATGACTGGACATTGGGGTCCTACATCCGGTCACTTTGAGCAGCGCGTCCGGTCACAACTTAAATGTACTGATGACCGTTGAGATCGGGCGATCAGCGTTTGAAGTAGGGGACACGTGGCGTGCATCGCGCGACCGGACGCTGGGGTCCTATGTCCGGTCGATCTGACCGGCGCGTCCGGTCGCCCTGACTTTTCAGTGAACAGAGAGCCAACGGCTCTATTCGTGGGGGCTCTCTATTTAGGCCCCATGGTCGGCTCAAGCTCACTTTCTTGGCTATTTGCATTGATATAGCAACCTTGTGAGCTTAGCCAAAGCCCTCCTACTCATCTTCATCATTGATTCATCATCTTTGTGAGATTGGGAGTGAATCTAAGTGCATTGCTTGAGTGATTGCATCTAGAGACACTTGGTGTTCATGTTTCGCTATGGGATTCGCTTATTGCTCTTGGTGGTTGCCACCACCTAGATGGTTTGGTGCAACGGAGGAGGATTGTCACGAGTTGGTGATTGTTCGTGACCATCTCCGGTGATTGTGAGAGGACTTGTGCCTTCCCCGGCGGAGTGCCGAAAGGTAATCCTAGTGGATTGCTCGTGTCATTGAGTTACCTCACTTGTGGGTAGGTTCTTGCGGTGTCCAATTATGTTTACAAGGTTCGTGCAACACCTCTTAGCTGTCGAACCACCAAGTGTTGGTTGACACAACGGGGACGTAGTCAGGGCCGGTCCTGTCAATTTATAGACCTGGAGCGAAGCTACAACGTTGGGCCCTTTAATACAACTCTAATAATATAGTGACGTTTCTAATAAATGTAATGCATACTAATCATTCTTATGAAACTAGTTATACATCTTATCTTACCTTAAAATTTTCTTCTAACATTTACTGCTGTGAAGTCATTGATGATGGCCTCAATATCAATTTCATCCACAACAACTATTGCCCACTCATCTGGATTTCTTGTAGTGCTTGTATTACTCTTAAAAAAATTTATCAATAGATCATCTTTGTGATTCTATCAAGCCCTCTATCCTTCTCTTCTTTTTTCTTTTCGCATTTTATGCATGATTTTTGGGCAACATGAGTTCACTGTAAATTTAGAAAAGTAGTAAGTAATTAAAAAATGTGTCATACTAAATTCAACATGCTTGCTGCACCATATGGGATTCCTAAATCTGAAATCTAAAGAAGTAAAGAATAAAGATTGGGGACAAGAGCAAATATTGATTAGGGGGGCTTGGGCGCTTAGGGACAATTTCTTAATTCTTACCTCCGTATACGAAGACCAGGAAGCCAGGAACAAACGGAAGTGGATGCCGCCGGCCAGCGGCCCCTCGCACTTGAGATCACCAAGACGCATGGGATCGCTCGCTGCTCGCAGCCTCGCACGGGAGTCGGCGATTCGCTCACTCGCGCAGGAAGGTGGAGTCGCGGCCGCGCGGCGGAAGGGCACGGGAACGCGGAAGGCGAGCAGAATCGACGTGGAGTCAGTATGCCTGGTTCAGCTGTTCCTATGGGCCATAGACAGAATACTACTTCTACTTGCACATTTGGGGTTGGGCCCCCTAGCCTCGAGGGCCCAGTGCGGCGGCCCAGCTCGAACCCCCCTAGGGCCGGGCCTGGACGTAGTATGTTGACATGCACGTGAACCTCGGGAGAAAATTGGTTGTCTCTTGCCCTTTGGTATTCTTCCGGTGATTAAGTTAGTATTCATCTTGTGATTGGTTCACTCCTCTACGTGGCGGTATAATCACCTTACCTACTCATTTATATACCCGCAAACTAGTTATAGTAAGCTCTTTAGTGTAGCTAGAATTAAGAGCTTGCTTTGTAGCTTAAGTTCATCTAGTGGAGCTCTTTAGTGTAACAAGTGTGAGAGCTCTTAGTGAGTAGTGACTTAGTAAATTGTGTGTCTAGTGATCATAGTAACTAGAATTGTTGGATAGGTGGCTTGCAACCCTTGTAGAGTTAGAGTAAGTTTGCTTTTCGTTATTTGTCATACTAATCAAATTGCTCTAATTGGTTTATAGATTTTTAAATAGGTTATTTACCCCCTCTAGCCATATTGGGACCTTCAGTTTTACGTGACAACGACATATATATTTATGTATATGTACATATGTCCTCTGAATTTTAGACGTTGTTCACGCATGCATCCGTAGTCTGATTATTAGATGCCGTTTCATTTTTCAGGTTCACTGTATCAACATAACTGTGATGTTGGGCACGCGGTGCAGCACCCGCACACCTAAAATATAGTATCAATGACGTATACTTGGCCATAAGGCACTAGGCCCGATGGCCTGCCCACGGCCCGACCTAAGCATGGCACGGCCAGGTGGCCGTCGGGCCCAGGCCGGGCTGACCCGACCCTAGGGCTGTGCCTGGGCTGCACCTTCGGCATGGCGTGCAGGCCCAGCCTGACCCAATAAGTTGTAGGCCAGCGAAAGCCCATGTAAGCCACCCTTATCTCTCATATATAACAATCAGTAAACCCTACATTCTTTTCCAACTTCCATCGCCGCATGCACTCCTCCACTGCGTTTAGGGCTGGACGAAAAACTCGTAGCTCGCTAGCTCGCTCGACGCGGCTCGTTAGTGGCTTGGCTCGGCTCGACTCGTTTGAATGTTTTAGCAAGACAAGCCAACAGTTTAGAGCAAGCTCTCGAGCCGCTCGTGAGCCAAAACAAGCCAAGATAAGTAACAAGCTAACAACTTTAATCTGTTAAGAATTCCTCAATTAGAGGATTGATGGGCTCATACCATATATGCCCTGATGGGCTCCTACCATATATGCCATCGTGTACCATATATGCCCTGAAGGCATCTATATATATAAAGGGACTAGATGTATACGTGAAAGGAGTCTGAAGAGATGACTCCCCTCATATACTTGTGTCTCCTGTGTGTTCTTGTGTTTTGTTCTTGGGATTGGGCAAGGGAGACGGGATCTATATACGACTTTGATCTACGCGCCTCTTTCTTGGGATCACGAATGGGAAAACGGATCTGGAGATCCGTACATAGGCCGATTCTCATCATAATCAGCCCATATATCACTTTGCCTATCGCCTAACACATGGATTATAGCATACTTATATTTTTCATTCTAGAATTTACATGTATTTTGTTTTATTTCATTTAAAATATGCATGTGATGTGTTTGTTACTGACTTGTGGTTATAATCTCTATGTAATATGCTTTTGTGCTTTGGCTCACAAGCCAAACGAGCTAGCTCGAGCTCGCTAACGAGCTGAGCCAAGCTAGACTTCTGGCTCGTTTGTATAACGAGCCATAACGAGCCGAGCCATAACGAGTCGAGCTATAATGAGCCGAGCCATAACGAGTCGAGCTGGCTCGATATCCAGCCCTAGCTCCGCTGCTCTTATTTGCGGTCACCCTTATACCCATCGTGAGGCTGTGCATGCCCTTCTCCATCATGACATCGCCTCTCCGCCTCCCATCCAGACGCCGCCTCTCCGCCTCCCATCCCGGCTCTGGCTCTCTCTCTCTCACTCACTCTCACCTGCGCTCGACAGCCAGCGCCTAGCGGCGGCGCAGCAGCTCCCAGGGCACGGCGGCGGTTCAGCAGCGGCTCCCGCCTGTGGCGGCGCAACAGCTGCCCCCACGGCGACGGCGGCGTAGCAGCTCGTGCCTGGGCTGGCTCTGGCACATTGGGCCAGTCAGGCCGTCGGACCGGCACGACACGGCACGAGGCCTTTAGGGCCGTGCTTGGGCCATTGGTGCCGTCCGTGGGCTGGCACGACACGGCCTGCTGCACCTGACAGGTCATGCCGGACCGTGACCACTGGGCCATGCCGAGCGAGATGTGTCAGGCTTCAAACGGAGAGGATATGTCCCAAAAAAGTGAGAGTGGTCTACTAAAATAACAAGATAATACTTGTAATTAACCCGAGACACTGGAAATAGGAGATGTCCAAATATCGCAATAATGTAATTAACCAGGTCACTCTGATTACATGGAAGAGCACAGAAGTGCTACCTAATAATTTGAGGGGAGATAAGAGCATCGCGAAGGTGTAAAGAAAGGAGCATGAGTACGTAGTAGGCAAAGATGTAGCGCCAACTGAAAAGACCCGAAGAAGAGAAGAGAAGCGTGTTGCCAACAATTATGTCAGGAGGAGACGTGTGAGGTGATATAGAGAGATCACCACCCTCCCAAATCATGTGTACCACATAGCCAGTGTTGGAGGGAGGGAGCCATGAGCGTCATCGTGTTCAATGAGTTCGCGAGCTGCAGGCTGCTGCTGATCCCACCCAAAAGCAATGGCAGAGAACGCTCGGCTGCAGCGGACGCTTGAGGTCGAGGGCCAAGAAGACCTGGCGTTGGGCCACGCGCGAGCAGGGCCAGAATAGACTTGAACGGTGACGGTTGATGGACTGTACAGTGTTGGCAGACCGGGCCTCCTTGTTGCCAAGAAATTGTTCCTCAAGACCAAGCCACATAGCTGACCGGGGCAATAGCTTCATGTGAGGCTGTCTCAAGTCCAAAATGGTTTCCAACATAATACCTATAGCCTACAACATGGAAGATTCATTTTGGACGTCAGGAGATGCATAACCAAAATCTGAGTATCATCTCTCCTGGAGACCTATTTACAGAAAGGGTTGTTTTTTGGGTCTTGTCATTGGAGAAGACCAAAAATAGGTATTGAACCCTTTGCCTGTAACACTACCCAAAGAATGAATGGGTCTTATATTTTGTGTCGCGGTTGTTGGAGACAGTCTGACAAATTAAGCAAGCCGTGCTAGCTGTTTGGTTCAGTGCTGTGTACGGCAATGGTAATGGGAGCAGTTGCAGCCGCAAATTGTTACAGAACTGAAAGCGCCATTTGGTTGGCCTCAGCCAGGAGCGTGCGGCGGGGGGGGGGGGGGGGGGGGGGGGGGGGGGGGGGGGGTGCGGATAACGGGGCAGGAGATCAAGGAGGGGGAGTGGTCGTGTATAGGTCGGATCCGTTCACGGTGTCATCTATTACGGACTGGGCCATCCAAACGCGAAACAAGGTTGTCTCTTCGATCACGCTGTTAATCGATGCAGGGCTGAAAAGCGCGAACCAAACAGCTCCTTAGTGCCAAATAGTGCTAGTGTCGTGTCACCCATTTGGCCATCTTTAGGTCCCGGCTAGTTAAGTCTCTACAACGAAAGCACTTCATATGTGAGGAAATCTCGACGACAAGAGAGAGATTTTTTCCCCTTCAAATTAAAATACCATTCCACTTATTTTTACCAGATTCCGGATTGAGTTATTAGTACACTATTTATTACCATACTACATCCGGTCCAATCTGTGTAGATTGTAGTTCACTTCAGCTTGGTCATAGACGTTTCCTCAGCAGCTTGCATGGAGTGACCAGAAGTAGCACGAAGTTTGGGAACGGGAACAAGCATGAGCTTCTCCTTTAGATGCACCGTCACTCCAAACACCTCTGTCATGTCAACACCCTGCTTCTCCATGCCGATGGGCAGCTGCCAGTCAAAGCAGTACATGAGGTTTGCTAGCATGATCTCAACAGTAGCCATCCCAAAGTTGATGCCAGCACAGATCCTTCGTCCAGCTCCGAACGGCAGGAACTGGAAGTGGTTCCCTCTGAAATCGATGGCCGCAGCGCTGCCACCGTCCATGAACCTTTCGGGCATGAACTCCTCCGGCTTCTCCCATGACTCCGGGTCTCTGCCGAGAGCCCATGCGTTGACGATGACCCTGGTGCCGGAGGGGACATAGTAGCCGCCATCGACGACGCAGTCCGCCATGGAGAGGCGAGGCACGAGGAGCGGGGCAGGCGGGTGCAACCTCAATGTCTCCTTCACGACGGCTCTCAGGTAGGGCATGTTAGGTAGGTTCTCTTCCTCCACCGTTTCTTGTCCCTCTGGTGTGTGCTTTCTCACTTCACCTTGTAGCTCAGCCATCTGCTGTGGGTTGCGCATCAGCTCGGCCATGGCGAGCTCCAGGACCAAGGATGACGTGTCTGTGCCCGCGCCGAACATGTCCTAGTTATCATCAAATATGTAGTTCAGGACGTATATAAATGAGAGGATCGATTCTGTCTGTTGGGTATACTACGGTACTCACCACCAATATGGCCTTAACATGATCTCTGGTCATACCATATTCTTTCTGAACGGAGAGCAACACATCGATGAAGTCACCTCCGTCATGGCGATGCATCATAGAGTCTCTTCTCTCGTGGTCGCTCAGTATGGTTTCAAGAAGCTCGTCCCATCTCTTGTGCGTCTCGTGGGCCCTGTTGCGCAGAAACCTTCTGCTAAGGAAACCTAACGACCTCGCCAGCCCGGGGAAGTAGTATTCCAGGTTGAACCCTCCAACCAGAGCAGAGTTGGCCTCCACCAGCTCTCGGAAGAGCTTGCTCCGGCCTTCTGCCCGGAAGAACTTGCCTGTCACGGCGCGGCTCACGATATCATTGGCGAACATGTTCATCATCATGCCCATGTCCACGGCTGTGCCCGCCGCCGCCGCCTCCTGTACGTAGGCCAGCACAAGGTGCACCTCTTCTTTGCGGGCACTACGGTACGAGTGCACTTTCTTGACGGTGAGGAGGTGCGTGGTGACCAGCTTTCTGGCCTGCCGCCAGTGCTCGCCGTAGGGGGAGAAGGCGATGTCGGAGGACCCGTACATGAGGTCGTCGCTGACCGTGGACACGAGACGCGATGCGAACACATGGTCGTGCGTGCGCATGATCGTCTCCGCAGCCTGCGGGGATGACACGATGAGAGTGGTGGCGGCGCCGAGGTGGAGGAGCATGAGGCCGTCGCGGCCATGCTTGGCGGAGAGGTCACGGAGGGAGACGTGCGGGAGGTCGCCGATGAGGTGAAGGTGGCCGATGATGGGCAGCCCCGGAGGCGAAGGCGGAAGCTGCTGCTTGTCGTCGCTGCAGCTGCTGCCATGACGGCGGTTTGACCCTGACCGTCGGGAGGCGTAGTAGTGCAGCAGGAGCAGGAGAGGAACGAGGAGCAATAGGAGACATTGTGCCAGAACTAACGGTGAAGAGGTGAGTTGGTATGCCACCTCCTGCAGGTGACTCATGGTCGCTACTAGCTAGCCAAGCGAGGTTCAGGCAGGTGGTGTGTGTGCTTCTGCCTTCCTGCTGTGCTATGA
The DNA here is from genome assembly GCF_019320115.1 of Miscanthus floridulus. NCBI lineage: Eukaryota > Viridiplantae > Streptophyta > Magnoliopsida > Poales > Poaceae > Miscanthus > Miscanthus floridulus. The sequence goes on along the minus strand of NC_089587.1, from coordinate 61,942,636 downwards.
AAGGTGTCTAGCGCTTTATATAGAACAAGAACCTACGTTTTGGCTAGACATTCTGGAAAGTACGGTATATATATGTGGCTTATGGATCATCGTTGTGCGTGGAAAGTTGGATGGCCAAATGAACGCTAAAATGTCCAAAACCTCACACTATTTGCATGTTGTACCTCTTTATCTCTCTTATACATGTGTGAGTCATCCTAGTCTCTCACATCTCACATCTTTTTTTTACACGTAAAGATGACTGGATTAGTTTTGTCCTTATCCTTGGGTGTTAAGTGCAAACGTAGAAACTAATTTCCCATATATCTCTTATAAAGCTAATCACCACTTCATGTTTTTTCTCAACATGCAAGATGTCAACATCATCTTCCACTAATAGTCATGTCATGTTACTAACTTTCAACCCTCTTAATGTACTGTAAGCTATCAACGTCATCTCAAACTCTATCTCAACACGCAAGTCATCCACATCATCTTCCATTAATAGTTATTTCATACCACTAGCTTCCAACCTCAACATGCAAGACATCCAACCCTCTTAATGTACTGTAAGCTATCCACGTCATCTCAAGTTCTATCTCAACATGCAAGTCACCCACATCATCTTCCATTAATAGTTATTTCATACCACTAGCTTCCAACCTCAACATGCAAGACATCCAACCCTCTTAATGTACTGTAAGCTGTTCACGTCATCTCAAGTTCTATCTTAACATACAAGTTATCCACATCATCTTCTATTAATAGTTATTTCATACCACTAGCATCCAACCTCAACATGTAAGACATCCACATCTGCAAGATTCAGTCCACTCAGATTCAGATTCAGCTGTGAGCTATGTACCCCTGGTAATTCCTAACTCGTTATCTACATTCGACTCCCGCAAAAAAATTTAGCGTCAATGGTTCACGACGTGAATGGATACCGTTGCTTCACATTTGGTTGATCCAATCTGTAATCGGTCACGTTGTGAACAGTTACGGGCCTGTACAAACTCGATCCCGCTCCTGACCCGCCCTTATCCGGCTCCGCTCCCTTCGGCGCGTTATCTGGACTCCGCTCCGTTCGGATTCTCCTTTGCCCCGTTTGCGTGCCCTTAAACCCGACTTATCTGTTTCTTTTTTCATCCGGAACAGTGTTTTTCTCTCACAAATTCCTTCAGAATTCCTCCAAACAATCCAAATTCCTCCAGAACCATACCATCCGAACGGAGAGTTCTTCTCCCTCGCGAGTCGCAACTCAGCAACCGGCGAGGTAACCCTGATGACCTTGCCATGGCCGGCCGTGGAAGGGGCGCTGCGCCCCACGACCACGACGACGACGGCGATGTGATGGGGTCCGTGCCGAGCCATGGCGGCTCGACACTACGTCACACAGGGTTTGTAGGGGCGGCTCAAGACCATTTGTAGGGGCGGTTTGGCCAGCCGCCCCCTACCAAACCATCTCTATAAATCATGCATTTGTAGGGGCGGTTTTCAGACTGCTCCTACAAATCGATTTGTAGAGGCGACAGGTGTTATTAGCCGTCCCTACAAATCGATTTGTAGGGGCGGCAGGGCGGTTCAGTTTAAACCCGTCCATACAGTACATTTTTCTACAATTTTTTTTTAAAATTTATAATTCAAATTCGACCAGAGCATACATATGACCCTGTTTGTTTTCGCGTATTCTCGCGTTCGCGTTGCAAGTGAGCGAGGAAAGCGAGATAATCCCACCGAACGCCCCGCGACCAACGTGCGGCTGGGAATCGGCCGCGGCATGGAACACGCGAAACTTAACTACGACCCACGATTCGCAAAACGCAGCCTCACAAGAATATATACAATCCATCATTAAATAGACATAATTCACAAGGTAAAACCAATGTCAAATTCCATACACATTGTTATCGACGGTCTAGAGCTAGCCTTTCAGTTTCACGAATGTGTTAGTAATGAGGATTTCTATCTAAGTCAGACTCTCGGTCATGGTAGGTGCCTTTGACGTATACAATCTGGTCCAATATGAAGTTGCAAAGGTCGCCGACGAGCTCTAAGAGTTGGTCATCCTTGTATGTGTCTCTTTTCATTTCTTTCTCTTCTTTCCACTACAAGAGAACAAGTTTCGGTTTAATATTTCATACCATGTATGAAGTTTTTATACTACGGGTAAAGAGGTTCAAACTTACCCTTAAGGGGTGTCTTCTGTAGGCACCAGTATTACTCATCATAGAATATACATAGTATCTACAATGTACACTCTCAGGCTTCTGCTTGTGGCACTGTGTGTTTTGCATATAAAAATATTAAGTAATGCTTTTGACAGCCATGTAATGGAGTACTAAAGAAGTAAGTTACACTTACCTCACATAGTGTTTTTATAGCCAACTTTTCCTTCTTTACTGGATCATGCCTTCCGTGATGTTTAGTGACATAGAACCTAAATGTCCCGTTCAAATTATTTTAGCAAATACAACTTGTTAGTATTCAAAAGTGAACGTTACAAGTATGTATACAAACATATAAGCTAACGAGGATTGTCGATATGTATACGTCTTGAGAATCGATATGAAGTCTTTGTATGTCACCGGGTTTCTATCTATTGAATCAAAGACCCATGCCATGCTGCTCTCGACATCAACGCCTATACAAATCCAGTGGTTGCTGCATGGATTTAATCATGGAACTAGATAAGCTCTTTTGCATCGAATAAAATATATCAAACAAAGTTTTAAGTATAGAGTTGAACTTACTCGAAGTTGTATGGTAGCCATATAGTAGAGTGCTGTTGGAGAATTTGAAAAGCCAGGGCAATGTATGCCGAAACCTGAAGGGACTTTTGCCTTAGTTTCTTCGTACGGATGTCCTCTTTCTCCCGAAGGGTCTTTCCAATAGCTAGCTCTTTGTCATCCAGTTTCCACTGTTTAGGGTAATTAAAATTTGTTTGTGCTATAGCTTGAGGGTCTATATACCCGGATTTCATACTTGGCATTTGTTTTACAATGTGCACTTGCATTCTACAAATCACGGCATGGGTTAGTTACAACAAAATTTAAAGATTACATTCATATCATATCGGGAGGATAAGGACTTACAGGCACCACGTGCGAATTAGATTCATCTTCATTGCTCCGAGGTGAAAGCATGTCTGCATGTCATTGAAGTCAAAGACAATTTTCTCGGCTAGGCTTCCAAATATGCCAGTGGGGAAGCATGCTTGTACGAGGTCTATGCTTGTTGGGAGAACACACAAGTACCAATTGTGGAACCTTCTTATTCCAAGTGGTAGGCGCTGGATGTCCTAGTTTGGTAGAAAGGGCTTGCCTCTTTCATATGTTTTTGGGCAATCCTTTGACCATTTGATGGCATCAACATTTGGATACTGCTTTGCTATTTTGTGGAGTTTTCTAGTGACGGCCTCCTCAAAAGCCCATGATTGAACTTTTTTAACTTGGTTCTCAGGCTTGAACAGGTCATGGGAATACCACTTGTGCACCGACGAGACGTCTTTCATCAGAACTTAAATTGGTCTTATGGTGATTGGATGCTTCTTTTGAAGTTCTCATTCAGGCACGTCCTCATCTTCTTGTGCATCACCTTCTTCAGAAGGCACTCGTTGTTCATGTATTGGCTATGCTTGTTGAGAAGACCGTGGCATCTCATTATGCACTTGCTCGGTACGAGCTGGAGAAGGTTGTGGCTTATCAGGCACATGCTCGCTAGGAGGCAGGAAAGATTGTGGTATCTTAGGAATGTGGTGGTCATGAGATGGTGAAAATATATCCCCGACCTCAACAACTCGCTCCAAATTTGGGAGAGGGGGAGGCGGCGAAGAAGCAGTCAATATAATGTCCCGTTTGTGCTAGAGGATGAACTGCCCCATTACGTCTTCGAGTAACACTAGCCACTCGAGAGTTGCGTAGTCTATCCTCCACTGCATGAACTCGGGCTTTATGGTATGCACCTCGACCCTAGTGTAGGCCGACGGTATCTTATTATTGTGGTGTTAGCCACTGGGAGGATGTGCCACACTCGTTGCCACCTCTGTCACAATGTTCTGTCGGCCGCTGAGAAACACCAAGGTGCAACTAGTTGGTTCCCGTATGCGATCAACGGGGGTTGTGGCTGTAGTGGAACCTTGGTTGCTAGGAACTTTTGGAGGGCTACCAACTAATGCCAGTTCTTCTGGTGGCGTCATTAATGTTCGTGGCTCCGTAGACAGTCCTTGCTCCTCCAGCGCCTTCGCAACTAGAGCCTTTACTTGGAGCTCAAGATTAGTCTCCCGGTCTCTGTCATATTTCTTGTACATGTGCCTATCCTCTTTGAATCCGTGCTTCGAGGTCATCCTTTTCCCTAGCCCCCTGGTATGGCCTGTGTGCTCCTTGTTTCCCAAGCCAAGGCTAAGCTCGTCCCTCTCTCTGGAAGGATTGAATGAGCCCTTCTCCTTGTCTTCAGAATATTTCAGTATTCTTGATAATGCCTCTTGGGTCTCTGACTTATCAAACTTAAGATTACCGCTGGATGATTCTGTACTCCTCGCATATATCCAATTCCTTAAGTGTACCTTCAAATTCATCACATCAATATTCCCAGCAGCTACGACCTCTTCGTCCATCTTCCTAAACTACTCTTCCTTGGCATATTAGCCACTGGGGCCTAGATGATGGTGGTGTTTGTTCCTCTTTGCTAGCTCGGTGTTACAGGCACTGAGCTCCAATGCCTCCGGTGAAGTCTTCTGAGCCATGAGCTCCTCCCATTGACTAGGAGTTATATTGCCAAACTCGTCGAAGGAAGTTAACCCCTTTTGGATATACTTCTTATTGAGCTCCGACCTCCAACGTTGGAATGACTCTCCCATGATCCTAAAAGCATTTTTTACCAGTTCATGCTTACCCTCCAGAAATCTAAAATTGAGCTTTAGCTACGTATCCCATAGTTCATCCTTTTTCTTCTCTGGTATCTCTTTCCAGTTAGGGATTGTTGGGTTCAATTTATCTCTTACTGGGGCCCGATCGCATTACGGAATTGTCCTCTTAATTCCTTTGGCTCAAGGATCTCCCCTGCTGGCCTGACCTCTGTTATCACATAGCATGCCATATCTGGATATTGATTTGCTTTTCTATGCCGTCATTTCCTCTTAGGTTTGGTAGTCGTGGTTTTGTCTTGAGGTTGTGGAGCAGAGGCCTCAATGTCCATCTCTGTGGCTGTTGCCTCTGCTCTCCTTTCCTCTACTCCATCTTGTCCAGCAAGATGTCATGGACGTCAACATCGTCTTTTCCGAGTTTCAGGAGGGACCTGTATATACGACAGGTCAAAGTGTTAGCAGAGGTAACACAACTAAAGCTTTAGCAAAATTTACAAGGTAAGACTTTTTCCCTACCTTCTCGTTCAAGTCAAAATCCTTGTCCAAATCTTCCTCCGTTGGCCTCCTTCTGGCTTTACATGGGAAAGGATCCTTGGGACTTACATATCCCTCTTCTGAGTCCTCCTCCTCCTCATCTTCTTCTTCTCCTTCAGTAGCCTCTCCTGCTCTTCCTACTGCTCCCCTTCCTCCTCGTCACACTGCTCCTGAGTAAGCATCACTTCTAGATCCTTTTCTAACTCGTTATCGAACTGCCCCTGAGTAAGCTGGTCCTCTAGTGCTTGCTCCTCATAGGTTGGCTGCTCATCATGCTTGGGGCATCGGGCTACACTATCTGGTGTCCGCGACATTATTTCGCGCTTTGTTCTAATAGATGCAAGAAAGTGTGCTTTAGGTATGCGAGAAGGTATAAGAAATAAAAAAGGTCTATAAACCAAAGTAGTCCTATAAAACAACAATATATATAAAAAACAAGTAGTAGCAGTAGTAGAGGCCTCAGAAACATGTCAATCATCATCTGATCTTAAACTTAGAGCATCAAGGCATCATAACAGAGAAGAGAGGAGAAGGTAATATAGGGGCGGCTGCTAATGATGCTAAGGTCCTCACAAGTTCTTGATCATCAGCTCATATTCCATATAATGTATGGACTTGGATAATTTCATCATCGGCAAAACAAAGGAGATGGGAGATTTGGCAAAAAAACCAACAGCTGCTTAGCAAACATAGAGCAACAGCTGATGGCAAAAGATAGCTAACATCTATTTCAGCTGCAAATTACATGGTATAAGAGGGGTCAGTGTTTAGCAAAAGATAGCTAACATCTACTAAACACAAGATTACCACAGATAGCTAAAATATATATGTATATTAAACAATCTACTAAACAATGGTATACTGCCAAGTATAGAAAAATATCATGTATACTGCCAAGTATAGAAAAATTATTGATTCTATATATCCAACAAAAAAATAATATGGGTAACCAAAGTTATGTGAATATATGCCATGTATACTGCCAAGTATAGAAAAATATCATGTATACTGCCAAGTATAGAAAAACTTATACTGTAAGCAAATAATATCATGTATACTACCAAGTATAGAAAAATAGTAGTAGTAAGTAGTAGTAGTAGTAGTAGCAGTAGCAGCAGCAGCAGTAGTAGTAGTAGTAGTAGTAGTAGTAGTAGTAGTAGTAGTAGTAGTAGTAGTAGTAGTAGTAGTAGCGAGTAGTTAAGCTGTAGGACTAGTAAGAGTAGCCAACAATAGTAGTAGTAGAGAGAAGAGCAGCAACAATACATAGAGTAGAGTAGTAGTACATAGAGTAGAGTAGTATAGTAGATAGAGTAGAGTAGTAGATAGAGCATAACTAGCACCAGCCACCAACATAACCATATAAGAGTAGTAGAGTAGAGTAGAGTAGTCGTAGGAGTAAGTGTAGCAGTAGTGGTAGAGTAGTAGAGTAGAGTAGAGTAGTAGAGAGCATCAACCAGCACTAGCAGCTAGCGCTAGCAGTATAAGAAAAAAATGACAGCACTAGCACCAGCAGCTAGCACCAGCAGCTAGTAGTACTAGTAGAGTAGGAGGAGGAGACAGTAGGAGTAGTAGAAGTAGAGTAGTAGTACAGTAGACAGTAGGAGTAGTGTAGAGTAGGATTAGCAGTAGAGTACTAGTAAAGGTCATTTAAAAACAATAGTAGTAATGGAGTAGTAAGACAATAGTAGTAAAGGTCAAATTTAATCAACACAGCAGCCAACAGTTAGTAGCTAGAAGTAGCAAGTAGTAGTAGTAAGTAGAAAGTAGTAGAGTAGAGTAAGTGTAGCAGTAGAGTGGTAGTAGTAGAGTAAGAGCATCAATCACTTAGGAGTAGTAGTAGGAGCATCACTGAAAGAAGAGCAACAATAGGAGTAGCAAGTAGAAGTAGGAGCAGCCAACAAGTAATAGGAGCAACGGCAGGAGTAAGTATAGCAGTCCAAGTATAGGACTAGCAACAGTAGATAGAAGGTAATTATTTTTTATCCAACATCTATTCAGTGAACTTAGGCACATATCCAACCAACAATAGTAGATATAATCAGTTTAGAGTAGCCAAATTCAGTGAAACATAATAGAGCAGCACATAGTAGGCAAAAAAACAACCAGCAGTAGATAGAGCAGCAGCAGGCAAAAATCCAGTGAACTAGTGAACTTAGTGCAGCAGGCAGCCCCGTTAGTAGGCAAAAATGACATATGCTCAGTTGAAACATAATAGAGGCATCATAGGCAGTAACAATCATAGAAAATGACATATGCTCAGTGCTCAAGTTAAAAAATGGCATCATAGGCAGTGGTACATGCTGCTAGGGTACATCACAGGCATCACAGGCAGCTAGGGTGGTTCATCACAGGCAACACAGGCAACAAGAAGATGGGGCACGAAAAACTATTGTAGGCATCATAGGGAGTTGCTGTGAAATATCTCTCAATGCAAGGGCTGGCCTGCAGGCTAGCTGCATCTGCATGCAGCAGGCAGCAGCCATGGCCCATGATTTATATGTGGAAGGAATAATATGATGGACAGGTGTACCAATAGCAAAAGAGCTAGTTAGCAGGGAATGAAGAGCATATATGGACATGATGATGCAGAGCAGTTGCATCCATCTCATATCATTGCAAACATGAGCAGTGGTAGTTCATGAAGGAAGGAACCAGTGCTAGATGGATGGATTGAAGATAGATAGATAGATGCAGATCGATGAAAGCAAGTATAAGATGTTGACAAGATGAGGATTAGTTCAATCAATTTGCCTTAGATTTAATTGCCTTTTCATTTGACCTTGAACTTGGAGCTTAAGAAACATAGATAGCAACAAACCTCAAACAGATAGTAGAAAACCAAGATAATGACAAGCATGAAACCATGAGGGACATCCAGCTCAACCATCAGATCATCACAACCGCCCAGTTGTTGCTTGGGCTTGGATGTCTCACATGGTTTGATGACAGGCATGAGAAGCATAAGCAGAAGATAGAAGAAACAATGCTCCAGCACCTCACAAGTCCAAGGTCATTAATGTGCATAATCCATTACTCAACTGGCACTGTTATCTTCATAGGCATGAAAAGGATCTCACAATTGTATCAACCTCAGTCAAAAAAATGGTTGACATCATAGGCATAAAAAAATGCAGGCCTCAGCTAACTGCAAACTAACTTATGATCATCTTGCAAGCTAACTGCAATCATCCCAGGTGACAAATAAGAACACAAATTGCTGAGACAAGTTCATAGCTCCCATGGAAGCATGGGACACGTCCATCCCAGCCATCAGGTAGGCATGCCTACAACAGTTGCTTGGGAATGGACGTATCCCATGGTTTGATGACAGACATGAGAAAACACAAGAAGACAAAAAAGCAGCAACAGGAAGAATACCCACAGCCACCTCAGATTGCTATAGTTTGCATCATTGGCCAAATGATGTGAGTAGAGCAACCAAACATAGGCGAATGCACCAAAGGATGCGAGATGGGCCATATGACGGTCCAGTTCGGGCAACCAATCACGCCCTACATCCATAAGATATGATGTATGGCTGTCCATTATTATTGTTACAAAGTTTCAGCATCTCCTAGCACACGGTGTTTTTTAAAAAAATTGTGAAAGAAACTAGACCATAGTTCTGTGGCCAAAGCAGCAGCAACACTACTTAATAAAACCTAAAGAAATCAAGCAGCCTCAGCTGCTGCAGCTGTGGTAGAAGTGCAGCCGACCAGAGATATTATTGTTGTCTTTGATAGTCTACTTCAATAACTTGCACATCGACCACAACATAGCAAAATAGAATTCAGACTACAAACTGTTCAAACCTGCTTAAAGCTAAAGCCATTTGTATACTGGAATTATTTCTTATCAGAATATAATTGCCATCCCACAACAGATCAAGAACTGAAGCAATCCATTGGAAGCTGCTGCTGTTGGTCCTCGTACAATGATAGTTGTGATGTACGGAGTACTAAATTCTTCAATTTTGAACATGTATAAGAAAATATATATTTTTGGTACATTAAGGTTAGGTTATCAAGAAAAAAATAGTGTCTACTGAGCAAGAGGCCCTAAGCAAAATAGGTCATTGCTATTTTGATTTGAGCATATGATTTTAGTAAAATGACCATGTTTAATAATTTTGCTATCCATCAATTCTGTGTCACCGGCATATATATATTCATCAATTCCTGAGGCACCTAAAATCAGATCCTAGAAGAAGAAAAATATTGAAAACAAATCCATCGATTAAACCATAGCAATCGTGTTCTGCTAATGTGTTCTACTACTAATAATATGTGCCCTGCTATTCTATTTGTAAGCACAGGCAATTGAAACACAGCAAGAGAGACAAGATAGGAAGATGGCTGGTAGCAACCGAGGGGTGTGGGGGTATCTGCTATCCTAGTCGAGGGAGGGATGCTGTGGCTCGACGGAAGACTTGAGGAGGCGGCTCAATGCACCATAGCTCCACCACCGGTCGTGCCACGCGCACCACAGCGCCGGAAACCCTAGCCGCCGTGGGAGGGGGAATGGTGGCAGAAACCCTAGCCGCTAAGGGGAACAGCGGTGCGCAGGGTAGGAGACAAACCAAGGGTTGGAGGCGGATCGAGGGAGGTAGGGCGCGGTGGAGGTAGAGCATGGAGGCGGCGGAGGTACTGCACAGAGGCGTCACCCACGGCTAGGGTTCTGCAGCAGGTCCTAGCGATGGACGGAGCCAAGGAAGCTCATGGGAGGAATGCCAGAGCGCATGGGCCGGCAGAGGTGAGGGGAAGTAGTGCTACGACACAGAGACGGTGGCGGTGGCGATGGGTTCGGCAGCCTGATGGCGTCCACATGGAAGAAGAGAGCGCCCTGACTTAGAAAATTTTCGGCCTTCGACGGGCTGTGGCATATATACTGGAGGTCATTTGTAGGGGCGGCTCCTGAGTTAGCCGCCCCTACAATTATATTTCTAAGGGCGGTTCCTGAGTTAGCCGCCCCTACAAATATTTTTTAATTTATTTTAATTACTAACTCTGTAATTTATTTTAATATAAAATTTGAATTTTAAAACAACTAATAGAATTTTAGGACACTAAATGACCTCAAATGAAAATTTTGTAAACATCAAAGTTGTAGAACTCATCAAGATGTACAACTTATATTTTGGTCATCTTTTCATTTGAGTTCAAATTTTGAATTTCAATAAATGACAACTTCAAACAAGATTTTAAAACCTTAAATGATTTCAAATAAGAAAGTCATAAACATAAAAGTTGTTGAACACATTACTATCTACAACTTTTATTTTGATCATCTTTTCATTTGACTAAATTTAAACAGTTCAAATTTTAAATTTTAATAAATGGCAACTTCAAACACGATTTTGAAACCTTAAATCATTTCAATTAGAAATGTCATGAACATAAAAGTTGTTGAACTCATCACTATCTACAACTTTTATTTTGGTTATTTCTTCATTTAACAAAGTGTTAGTAAACATTGTTCACAAATCCACATATCACTCATGGTTTCATAAACTATACGAGAGACATGTTGATTTGTGAACAATGTTTACTATCATTTTGTCAGATGAAGAAATGATCAAAATAAAAGTTTTAGATATTGATCAGTTATACAACTTTGGTATTCATCACTTTTTCAGCTGAAATCATTTGGTGATTCAAAATCTTGTTATAACTTGTCATTTTTTAAATTTAAAAATTTGAATTCTTCAAACTTTGTCAAACGAAAAGAATGACCAAATCAACACAGTAACTTGATAGGGCATGATTTTAGAAAATTTTAGAAAAAAATCATCACAATTAGAGTTAGTATGAGGGAGAAAAATTAGTTATAAATTTTACCTAGAGATTAATGAAAGCATCTAGGTCCCTAGTTGGGTTTTGGTGATTAATGACAATACGCGTTTACTATGACTAATGTGTGTTTTGTAGAGGCAATTAAGTTAGGTCATGGTAATAGAGATTGATTGGGCTATCATGGTGGTCATGCCCCTACGATGAAAATCATTTCGGTTTTCAAAGGATGGACAACAAAGTTAAGGATGGACTAGTTCTAAATGTCGATTGGAGTTGAAGAGACACTTAGAATAGTTTAGGACTTTGTTTTTCCTTTGGCCGTACTATTAAGGGGGGTATGGACGGGTAGCTTGACCTAGGTGAGTCTAGTGGGTTAGGTGTGGTGCACACTTGCTAAACCTAGCACTAGGTAGCTCTTAAAAAGCCCTTAGGTCCATTGGAGCAAACTTCATTCACATACGTTCGAAAGCTGGAAGTGAATAGAGGGTCAAATACTGACCGAACGCTGACTTCGGTGTGACCGGACGCTGGCGTAGAGTCTGGTCAGTTCATTTGATCAAGGTGAAGTCGTATGGAAGTGACCGGACGCTATGAGGTAAAGTGACTGGACGCTGAGGGCCAGCGTCCGGTCGACTCTGGTAAGGTTCCAGAGAGGGAAAATCATGACCGGACACGTCCGGTCAGTGCTGATCGGACGCTGGCCAGCGTCCGGTCACACTTTAAAGACTGGAGTTTAGGGTGAACTGATCGGCACGTCCGATCAACCCGCAGAGGCACATAATGGTTCGTTTTTTAGCCCATGTTATAAATACTTCCTCCATTCATGTGTGGAGTGACTTTTGCTCATTTCAACAGCTGAGAAACACCTTTGAGAGTGCTGAGAGCAAGGTCCTAGTGAGGTGATTGAGATTTGAGAATCCCAAAGAGAGCCCTCATTAGTGAGATCAAGAGTAGCAAAGTGTGCATCCACCCTTCTCATTAGGCTTGTCGTGGTCAAGTGAGAGTTCATGCTTGTTACTCTTGGTGATCGCCATCACCTAGATGACTTGGTGGTGATTGGGAGCTTGGTGATCATCCAGCGGAGCTTGTGGATGACCCAACTCAAGTTATAAGCGGTTATGGGTGATTCACCGCGATGGAGTGTCGAAGAATAAACCCATAGAGAGCACTTGATCCTTGCGCGGATCAAGGGGGAGCTACACCCTTGCGCGGGTGCTCCAACGAGGACTAGTGGAGAGTGGCGACTCTCCGATACCTTGGCAAAACATCACAACGTTCCTCCTTCTCTCTTTACTTTGAGCAATTCAATACTTGTCCTTACATTCATAGAATTGTCATGCTAGAGTAGGATTGGAACTTAGGTTGCATGACTTTTTATGCGATAGAACATTAGAAACAGTTTCTAGGCACAAGGGGTTAATTGGGCTAATAATAGGATTAAATCATTGCAAGAAATTTAGAATTAGCCCAATTCACCCCCCTCTTGGGCATCTTGATCCTTTCAATTGGTATCGGAGCCTTGTGCTCACGTATTTAGGCTTAACCGCCTAGAGAAAGATGTCTCACAGGGATGAACCTCCTCCTATCTTTGAGAGGGATGATTTTCCATATTGGAAAATTTGCATGGAGGCATACTTAGAAGCTCTAGATGTTGGAATACTTAGAGCCACCTCACAAGGCTTCCCAAAACCTCGGGATGCTACTAACCTACAAGGCGATGAGGTGAATTACGAGAAATGGAATGCAAAGGCTCGAAACACCATCTTTAGAGACCTTTGCAAAGATGTGTTTAACCGGGTGAGGAACCACAAAGACGCCCATGCACTATGGTTAGACATTTGTGTGCTCCATGAGGGAACAAAGAGTGAGCATGAGGAATGCTATCATCTTGTCATGAAAAAGCTTAACTCTTTTGAAATGCTTCCTAAAGAATGTGCTAATAAAATGTATTCATGCTTGAATGTTTTTGTAGAGGAAGTCAATGGGCTTGGACTCACTCAAATGCAACCACCCGATGTTGTAAGAAAGATCTTGAGTGTCCTCCCCATTGACAAATATGGGCATATTTTGACCGAGCTTCATCAAGGTGATCTTTTCACCGCTACACCGACACAAATCTTGGGAAAGATCAATGCTCATGAGATGTACATGCACATCACACCTTAAGATGGCTCATCCTCTATAAAGAAGAAAGAAAAGGACTTAGCATTCAAAGCTAGCCAAGAGAAGGGCAAAGTAAGATTTGAGTATGAGAGCTCAAGTGATGATGAAGTTGATGATGCAAGTCTTGCTCTCATGGTGAGAAAAACCGCCAATATGCTAAAGAATCTCAACAAGAGTGGCATCATGTTCGATGGCAAGAAGAAGAAGTTCTTCACTAGCTCTAGAAGAAAGCCAATCTCCGAGATGGATTGCTACAATTGTGGAGAACTTGGTCATCTAGCACACCAATGCACCAAGCCCAAGAAAGATAAGTTCAAGAACAAGTGCAAGGGCAAGAAATATGACTCAAGTAATGAAGAAGAAGATGAGAAGAAAAAAAACAAGCCATATAAGAAGAGAGATGGCAAGAAGAAAGACTTCCACAAGAAGAAGAAGAGTGGAAAGGCATACATCGTTGGTGATTGGCTCACGGACATTGATTCTTCTAGTGGCTCATCCGATGATGATAGTGACAATGAGAAGGTGACCGCAATTGTTATTGACTCTTCATCATCTTCACCGCCACCACCGCCATCATCCTTTACACACCTATGCCTCATGGCCAAGGGTGAACGCAAGGTATCAAATGATGATGATAGTAGTGGTGATGAACATGCTAGTAATGATGATAGTGATAGTGATGATGATGAATATGAATCATCTTCTTATGATGATCTTGCTAGATTGCTAAAACAATACACTAAGATCATTATAAAGACTAGAGCTAAGAATGAAAAGCTAGAAGCTAAGAATGATTCACTTTTAGCAAAATGTGATATGGCCAAAAAGGCTAGTATTGAGCTTAGAGAAGCAAATGATGCTATATCATCCAAACTCAAGGAGCTCAAATCTTCTAAGAAAGAGTTTAGAGATAAACATGATAAACTTGAGAGGATACACAATGAGCTCATCACTAGCCATAACAAGCTAAAAGAAGAATATACAACTCTAAAGATCAATCATGATAATCTTGTTACTGCTCAAGAATTCTTATCCAATGAGCCACATGATGCTACTAACAATGTTGTTAAGATTGATATAGCTACATCATGTGATGATTTGATCATTAAGAGCATTGAGCAAAGTTCTAGTAGCAAAGGCAAGCAAGTGGTTGAGGCCGATGATTATGATGAGTTTGTCAAGCTCAAGAATGATAATGAAAAGCTCAAGAAAGATCTTGAAGAGATCAAAAGCCACAACACTATTGTGCAAGAAACTCTTGATCATGATGGTGACTTGATCCTTGAGAATGAGAAGCTCAAAGAAGAGAACAAGAAGCTCAAGGAAGAGAAAAACAATAATGCTCTCCAGGAAGAAAACAAGAAGCTCAAATTGGAGAAAGAGCATCTCAAGATTGGATTGAGCAAGTTCACAAGAGGCAAGTATCTACAAAGTGAGCTACTTATGAACACCATCATGAAGATGGATAGAAGTGGCATTGGGTATTTAGCAAACCAAGAGAAGAAGGCTCAAGCTCAACAACAACACAAGTCAAAGCCAAAGCCAAAGAGATGTTTTGAGTGTGGACAAGAAGGTCATTTTGCCCATGAGTGCCAAACTTCACCACTACAACCCTTGCCCAAGCATGCTAGACCTTTTGCCTTCAATGCTCACTACATGCTTAGAAAGGATTCTAGTGGAAAGATGAAAGTCATGTTCTTAGGACCTCCAAACAAGAATAGGCCTAAGAAAATTTGGGTTGTAAAGTCACTTGTTGAGAAGGTGAAGGGCCCTCAACAAGTTTGGGTTCCTAAAGCTTGATCTCTTGTGTGTAGGTGAACTACAAGACCGGTGGAAGTCATTGGGTTATTGATAGTGGTTGCACACAACATATGACCGATGATCCTCGTATGTTCACCTCACTAGATGAAGAAGTAGATGGACAAGAAAGAATCACATTTGGAGATAACTCAAAGGGCAAGGTTAAAGGATTGGGCAAAGTGGCAATATCAAATGATCATTCTATCTTAAATGTGCTATATGTTGCTTCATTGAGCTTCAACTTGCTATCCGTTGGACAATTGTGTGATCTTGACTTCCAATGCTTGTTCACCAAGAAGGAAGTTGTTATATCTAATAAGGATGATGATCAAGTGATATTCAAAGGATTTAGATACAACAACCTATATCTAGTGGATTTCACCTCCAAAGATGCAAATTTGAAGACTTGCCTATTCACTAAAACAACACTTGGGTGGCTATGGCATAGAAGACTTGCTCATGTTGGGATGAGATCACTCAAGAAGCTAATGAAGAATGATTTGGTGAGAGGGTTGAAGGATGTAAAGTGTGAGAAGGACAAACTTTGTAGTGCATGTCAAGCCAACAAGCAAGTTGCAAATACTCATCCAACCAAAGCTTTCATGTCAACCACAAGAGTGCTAGAACTCCTTCACATGGATTTATTTGGACCAACAACATACAAGAGTTTGGGAGGAAATATTTATTGTCTTGTGATTGTTGATGACTATTCAAGATATACATGGGTATTCTTCCTTCATGACAAATCCGAAGTCGCATCTTGCTTCAAGAAGTTTGCTAAGAGAGCACAAAATGAATTTGAAGTAAAGCTCAAGAAGATTAGAAGTGACAATGGGAAGGAATTTGACAACACAAATATAGAAGCCTATTGTGATGAAGTTGGGATCAAGCATGATGTCTCTGCAACATATACTCCTCAACAAAATGGTGTAGTTGAGAGAAAGAACCGAACATTGATCACTCTTGTAAGAACAATGCTAGATGAATACAATACCCCTGAAGCTCTATGGGTGGAAGCTATCAACATCGCATGCTATGCATCCAACCGTCTATTCCTTCAAAAGTTCCTTGGCAAGACACCTTATGAGTTGCTCAATAGGAAGAAGTCGGACATCTTCTTCTTTAGGGTGTTTGGTTGCAAATGCTACATCTACAAGAAGCGGCAACACCTAGGGAAGTTTCAAAGACATTGTGATATTAGTTTTCTTGTTGGTTACTCATCAAAGTCCAAAGCATATAGAGTATTTAATCATGCCACCGGCTTGATTGAAGAAACATATGATGTAGAATTTGATGAATCTAACGGCTCCCAAGGAGCACATGAGAATCTTGATGATGTAGGTGATGAACCATTGAGGGAGGCTATGAAGAACATGCTGGTTGGAGACATCAAGCCTAAAGATGATGAAAATGATGTACAAGTGATTGATCCACCTTCTTCATCAAGTGCACCATAAGATGGTGATAAAGATGGGAGAGTAGAAAATAAAGATACTCATGTCTCCCATGATCAAATGGTGGTACAAGCATAAGATGTTGATGCTCCACAACCTCCTCCTCAAGTGGTCAATAGAAGAAATACACCTCTACTACAAGATCATCCACAAGATCTCATCATAGAGAGTCCATCAAAGGGTATAATGACTCGCTCACAAAAACTTGCTTCATTTATTGCTTATCACTCTTTTGTCTCTTGCTATGAGCCTACCAAGGTAGAAGAAGCTCTTCAAGATCTGGATTGGATAAATGCCTTGCATGAAGATTTGAACAACTTCACCCGCAATGAAGTTTGGACTCTTGAAGAGCGGCCAAAAGGTGCAAGAGTCATTGGAACAAAGTGGGTGTTCCGAAACAAGCAAGATGATCAAGGCATAGTTGTGAGGAACAAGGCAAGACTAGTTGCAAAGGGGTTCTCTCAAGTTGAAGGATTGGATTTTGGAGAGACCTTTGTACCGGTTGCAAGACTAGAAGACATTCATATCCTCCTTGCATATGCTTCACATCATGAAATGAAATTATATCAAATGGATGTGAAAAGTGCATTTTTAAATGGCTTTATTAATGAACTAGTCTATGTTGATCAACCTCCCAGGTTTGAAGACCCTAGATATCCTAATCATGTTTATAGGTTGTCCAAGGCATTATATGGGCTTAAGCAAGCCCCAAGAGCTTGGTATGAGCGCCTTCGGGACTTCCTCATAGAGAAGGGCTTCACCATCGGGAAGGTCGACACCACACTATTCACCAAGAAGCTTGATGGGCACATCTTCATTTGTCAAGTGTATGTTGATGATATCGTCTTTGGATCATCAAATGAAGATTCTTGCAAAGAGTTTAGTGAATTGATGTCAAAGGAGTTCGAGATGTCAATGATTGGAGAGCTTACATTCTTTCTTGGTTTTCAAGTCAAGCAAATGAGAGAAGGGATTTTCATCTCTCAAGAGAAATATACAAATGATCTTCTCAAGAGATCAAGATGGATGAATGTAAGCCAATCAAGACACCAATGCCAACTAATAGACATCTCAACCTAGATCAGGGAGCTAACATGGTTGATCAAACTATCTACCGCTCTATAATTGGTAGCTTGTTATATTTAACCGCATCTAGGCCCGACATCATGTTTAGTGTGTGTATGTGTGCTAGATTTCAAGCTAATCCTAAGGAAACTCATTTGATTGCCGTAAAAAGAATCCTTAGGTATCTTAAGCACACACCAAGCATTGGCCTTTGGTATCCCAAAGGAGCTATATTTGAATTAGTTGGCTATTCCGATTCAGATTATGCCAGTTGCAAAGTTGATAGAAAAAGCACATCCGGAGGGTGCCATTTGCTTGGTAGATCACTTGTGTCTTGGTCCTTCAAGAAACATAATAGTGTGACTTTATCCACCGCCGAAACGGAATACATTGCCATGGGTGCTTGTTGTGCACAAATTCTTTACATGAAGCAAACTTTGCTAGACTATGGTGTAGTTCTAGAAAAGGTACCTCTTTTGTGCGACAATGAAAGTGCGGTAAAACTTACAAATAATCCGGTTCAACACTCTCGCACTAAGCACATAGATATCCGCCATCACTTTCTTAGAGATCATGTTGCTAAAAATGATATATCATTAGAAGGTGTAAGGACCGAGGATCAATTGGCGGATATCTTCACTAAATCGCTAGATGAGGTGACTTTTTGTCGATTGCGGAATGAGCTCAATGTTCTTGATTTTAGTAACTTTACTAAAAAATGAACTTGTGTTGTCCCTTGCATTGCATTGTAATATACAACATGTTTATTTTTTGGTAATGCATATAGGGCTTGTCTAACATGGTTAAGATAACCGTCGTAAAGCATGTGAAGAAGCTTAACCTTGGATCAAACTTGACAAGCAACTAGATTAATCTTCAAGTATTGCATTGCATATGCATGAATGTTGCTTTGTCGTTTATCTTTAATTACCCTCTTATGGCCTATTTTCTTAAAAAGAATTATAGCCTAAGGTAAAATATTTTGAAAAATTTGAGGGTTTGGGAGAGGTCACTCACATCAGTCCCAATTGGTGTTTATTTCAATCTTATTGGAGTTGGGACTTGATTGGGAACAGGCAACACGAAGAACTTTGAAGATTTGCTGGAAAAAGAGTGACCGGACACTGCACCGGACTCTGATGTCCAGCGTCCGGTCAGTTCACAGGAGGTGAACCTGCTGCGAAGGAGTGACCAGACGCTGAAACAGTGTTCTTCTAGCGTCCGATCAGATGGCGATCTAGTGTCCGATCGATCGAAGACGATGAAGGCAGCTTGCATCGAACTCTGGCTGCGTCCGGTCGTGATTCTAGGGGTCGCTGCCACCAGAGCGTCCGGTCAGTAGAAAACATGCGGGATTCAATCTCTTGTCTTCATTTCCTTTTCTGTTCTGTGGAGGACCCCATATAACCTAGTGCCCATGCCCTAACATGCGCCGTCGTCACTTCCCTACGCCGCTGCTCTACCCACGCTGCCACTCGCGCCTCCAAGCCATCCGCCGCTGCCGCCCACGCTACACCACACCCGTGCTGCCGCTCCCTGCGCTGCGCCCGTACCGCCGCTCCCACAACCATGCCCACACCACCGTTCCCTGCGCCACGCCTGCACCGCTGCTGCCCACACCGCCACTCGCGCTGCTCCATGCCGCTTGCGCCGCTACTCGCACCTTCGTGTCACGCGTTGCTGCTGCCCGCGTCGCCACGCGTGCCATTGTGCTTGCCCTAGCTACATCGCCATCTTGCTTCACGCCACCGAGCTCTCACCCTAGCCATCGATTCACTACCCATTGTGAACCCTAATCTCCAGTTGTCGACCCGGTGGTTCCCCGATTCGCTTCTCTTCTCGTCGATTCACCAGTTCATCAGGTAGCAAGCCCTCATTTCCAATTTTGTACCTAATTGCTTGCTTCCTAGGGTTTCATATCTCTAGATGAATAATTATGATTATTTGTATACTCTCTATTCTATCATGCAGTGAGTCAGTGCCGTTGTGGTCCTATTTGAAGTTGTCAGTCAACTCGGGGCCAAGCTCGCGAGTACGGATCGAGGCCAAGCCTCGAAAGTGACAGTTGACAGTTGTTTCTTATCAGCGGTAGTCATTCTTTTTAGATCCATTTGATGGTTCGTGTCAAGAATGTTGGTGGTGGTCCCGATGATGAGGATCTGAGACACCCGCCTCGCTTGCCTACAGATCCAAATGGCAAGGCGACGAAGAAACTTGCAACAAAGAAGCGGAAGTATCTAGATGCAGATACAGCTAGAGCAGCTGCAGTTGCAGCAGCAGCAGAGCGTGCAGAGGCAGGAGGTGCTAGGAGTGGAGTCCAGGTCGCAGATCAGCTCTCTCCTTCTACTGGAGTTGCACTAGAGCAGGTTGAGCGCCGTCATGGTGGTCTAGCTAGGACTGTCATGGTTGCGGGACGGTGAGCTATCTTGGATGAGAGTCAGCCTCAAGGGGGGTCACAGCAGGAGGCACAGCCAGCAGCACAGACTCAGGAGGGAGAGCAGGCCATGGAGACAGAGCAGGCACCTCAGCCGCAGCTTCATCGCTCTGGACGTACCCATGTGCCAGTCACTCCGAGGTCAGAGACTCAGCAGAGGGATTCACGTCTACCGCCTAGACCATAGGGTCCGCCCCTAGTGACCCACTTGGATTTGAGGGCCACCATGGCCAACCAGGTTCAGCAGCTCAGATTTGTGGATTTTGAGCAGTGGTTTCCACCAAAGCGGGATGAGCGTGCTTCAGAGGGTTTCTACACACCTCTGCAGGAAGATTTCTATAATGCATATCTTAGCAGTGGAGCCGTATTCAGATCTCAGAGGGTGTGTAACATTGAGACCATTGTTGCAGCAGTTGGAGAGCACATTCACCCCTACCTTTCTTACTTGCCCGGGCTGTCAGATTTACTTGGACGGATAGGCTTATATGTTCCATCTTGGGTCTATCAGTTCTATGCTTCTCTCTGGATTAACCCGCAACATAGATTCATACACTTTGCTTTTAGTGGTAGAGATTATAGGCTGACGAGCACTAGGGTTAGAGAGATACTCAGGCTTCAAGAGTAGCCCATCCGGCTACATGAGGTTTGCTACGGACAGATAGCGCCCCCCAGATGCCCTCATGGCGGTATGGTGCCCCCTATAGATCTAGTACGCCACTGCTTCATAGAGCCATTCGGTGAGGAGTCTAGCAGGACACCCAGTGATCTCACTCCCACTGTAAGAGTGCTTGATGCCATTATGAGGAGGACACTGCTTCCAAGGATGGGGCATCGCGAGGGCTTGACTCGCATACCGTTGTGGTTGCTAAACTATCTGATGCAGCAGATAGTGTTTGATATTTGGGATCTTCTTCTATCAGAGATGGAGGATACTATTGCAAAGGGGTTTAGGGGTCATCGTCAGTTGCCCTATGCTCACTGGATCACATTTCTTATTCATAGGGCAGTTACAGTGTGGCCGCTAGAGATGCTAGCTAAGTACAGTGGTGCTACTATAGAGTTTCCTACATATAACCTGACTCAGATGATCTGCCATAGTACACCGAGTGCACCTAGCCAGCTGTGTTGTTGTCCAGAGGTGTTAGAGACTGCAGCCTAGTAGGATGATAATATCAGGGGCATAGCAGCTACAGAGGAGGAGCAGCTTGACGCTCAGTAGGAGGGGATGGTCGAGAGCGACCCCAGCGATAGCTCAGATGAGGACTATCGTGATAACCCTCAGATGCCTCCTCGACGACATGATCATGAGGCCGGTAGCTCCAGTTCAGCTCCATCTGCACCACAGACAGACCCTGCTCTACTTGCCATACTTGAGCAGATGAGGCAGGATCAGGCTCGCTAGGCTCAGGAGACCGCCGCCACTTTTGCACAGTTCCACACTCGACAGGATGAGTTTCAGCGGCAGCAGTAGGCCATACAGTAGTAGCAGCAAGCCATGCATCAGTAGCAGCTTCTCATGCAGTAGCAGCTACTTGGGTTTATACAGCATGTTGTGTCAGCTATTGGGGTTCCACCGCCAAGCCTTCACCCTAGCTTGGTCAGCCTACCACCACTTCTATGACTCTAGTTTTACAGCCTAGTGGGCTTTAGAGTTAGGGACAGCCACCAGCACAGTTTGCTTCACCTACAGAGTAGGTGTCCTAGTGGTTTGCTTTGCCCATGTTAGCCCCATAGTTCACACCTCTCTAGACATGCTTCACACTGGCTCAAACTTCATCGCTACTAGTGCCAGATACTTAAGTCTCTAGGAGTCTTGAAGCGACCTTCAGTGAGTTGACAGGGCAGCCTACTCTGCCATATTTGCATGTCCCAGGTCCTTCTATAGTTGCACCTATTACCAGGACTATAGAGGCGCTCCCTTCTTCAGTGGCATCATCAGAGCCGGCTGCTCCAGTCATACCTGCAAAGTCTATAGCAGCTCTAGTTGTTGATCCGACCCAGACTGCTTCAGCGTCGCTTCCAGCTACAGAGGGTCAGACAGCTTAGAGTTTAGGGTTAGATGACGATGGTACTCAGTTCCAGCTTGCTCCTCGTACCTCAGTGCCTGACTCGTCCACTGCAGCCCCGCTGACCGACCCTTAGGTTTTGGTGTTTGACGCCAAAGGGGGAGAGGGATCGAGTATGTTAGTCTTAGGGGGAGCGACATATCTAGGGGGAGCTTAGTTTATCTATTACATTTGGAGTTTTATGTGTGATACACTATTATGCATTCGTGTGTTTACTTTTATGCATCAAACTATATCTATGTGATAGTGATATCTCGTAATCGTGATATATGACATGTGTGCTCTCTACTTTGAATTATTTATATGTCATATCACTTGTGCTATGCTCATTTGCTTTGCTTCCATGTTTCACTCTGATGCAAATGAGCTTTATTACTTGTACTCATGCTTATTTCATATCTTTTGAGTACATCATGTTGGCTTAGGTCATATAAGCTTGCCTAACTTTGTTGTTCTTATTATCAAAAGCTTATATGAACCAAGCATGTTAAAAACCTCAACTGTTTCACATACTCGAGGTAGTATTGTCATCAATCACCAAAAAGGGAGAGATTGAAAGCATCTAGGCCCCTAGTTGAGTTTCGGTGATTAATGACAATACGCGTTTACTATGACTAACGTGTGTTTTGCAGAGACAATTAAGTTAGGTCATGATAATGGAGATCGATTGGGCTATCATGGTGGTCATGCCCCTACGATGAAAATCATTTCAGTTTTCAAAGGATGGACAAGGTTAAGGATGGACTAGTTCTAAGTGTCGATTGGAGTTGAAGAGACCCTTAGAATAGTTTAGGACTTTGTTTTTTCCTTTGGCCGTACTATTAAGGGGGGTATGGATGGGTAGCTTGACCTAAGTGAGTCTAGTGGGTTAGGTGTGGTGCACACTTGCTAAACCTAGCACTATGTAGCTCCTAAAAAGCCCTTAGATCCATTAGAGCAAACTTCATTCACGTATGTTCAAAAGTTGGAAGTGAATGAAGGGTCAAATACTGATCGAACGCTGGCTTCGGTGTGACTGGACGCTGGCATAGAGTCCGGTTAATTCATTTGATCAAGGTGAAGCGTCTGGAAGTGACCGGACGCTGGGAGGTGAAGTGACCGAACGCTGAGGGCCAGCGTCCGGTCGACTCTAGTAAGGTTCTAGAGAGGGAAAATCATGACTGGATGTGTTTGGTCAGTGCTGACCGGATGCTGGCCAGCGTCCAGTCACACTTTAAACACTGGAGTTCAGGGTGAACTGACCGGCGCGTCCGGTCACCCCGTAGAGGCACATAACGGTTTGTTTTTCAGCCCATGTTATAAATACTTCCTCCATTCGTATGTGGGGTGACTTTTGCTCATTTCAACAGCTGAGAAATACCTTTGAGAGTGCCAAGAAGAGCAAGGTCCTACTGAGGTGATTGAGATTTGAGAATCCCAAAGAGAGCCCTCATTAGTGAGATCAAGAGTAGCAAAGTGTGCATCCACCCTTCTCATTAGGCTTGTCGTGGTCAAGTGAGAGTTCGTGCTTGTTACTCTTGGTGATCGCCATCACCTAGATGGCTTGGCGGTGATTGGGAGTTTGGTGATCATCCGGCGGAGCTTATGGATGACCCAACTCAAGTTGTGAGCTGTTGTGGGCAATTCACCGTGATGGAGTGTCGAAGAATCAACCCGTAGAGAGCACTTGATCCTTGCGCAGATCAAGGGGGAGCTACACCCTTGCGCGGGTGCTCCAACGAGGACTAGTAGGGAGTGGCAACTCTCCTATACCTCGGTAAAACATCGCCACGTTCCTCCTTCGCTCTTTACTTTGAGCAATTCAATACTTGTCCTTACATTCATAGAATTGCCATGCTAGAGTAGGATTGGAACTTAGGTTGCAAGACTTTTTGTGCGATAGAACATGAGAAATACTTTCTAGGCACAAGGGGTTAATTGAGCTAATAATAGGATTAAATCATTGCAAGAAATTTAGAATTAGCCCAATTCACCTCCCCTCTTGGGCATCATGATCCTTTCAATTAAAAAGAAAAATCACAACTGTTCATGATGCTCAATGATGAACAAGTGTGATTTCTCTTTTTAATCTGTGGCTGAAACTTGTAACTAGTTTTTCTCCCTCATACTAACTCCAAATGTGATGGGTTTTTCCTAAAATTTTCTAAAATCATGCTCTATCATTTTAGTCTAGTCATCTATCTTTGTCACTAATTTTGAATAATTTAAATTTTGAATTTTAGAAAATGACAACTTCAAACCTAATTTTCAACCACTAAATGATTTCAGCTGTAAAGGTGATGAATATAAAAGTTGTTGAACACATCACTATCTACAACTTTTATTTTGGTCATCTTTTTATTTGACAAAATTTGAACAGTTTAAAATTTGAATTTCAGAAAATGATAGCTTTAAGCCTGATTTTCAACCACTAAATGATTTCAACTGTAAAGGTGATGAATATAAAAGTTGTATAACTCATCAGGATATCCTACTTTTATTTTGGCCATTTCTTCATTTCATAAAGTGTTAAGTGGTTTCATAAAGTTTTAGTAGTAATAGAGTGGATGTTGAAATAGATTCATCTGGATGTTGCAAAGGGTAGTCTCATACACATGCATAAATGTAGTCTCACACACATATAAATATATAGTCTTACACACATACATAAATATATAGTCTCACACGCATGTATAAATAAAGTCTTACAAACACACACTTACACAAACACTCCATGTTCAATAACTAGCTAGCCCGCTGTAATGACTTTTCCCTTGACACCTTTTCGTTTCCATGGCAATATGTCTTTGGGCAGGTTCTTTTCCACAACACTAATCTTCTTAGGAAAGTCTTTGAATAGCGGCATCTCATCGTAGTTATTGTAAGCATCAACATCGTCCATGCCATCAACTCCGATAATATGCTATTTCCCGGAGGCAACCACATGCTTTGTCTTCTTCGGGGGGAGGTTACTTTGTGGGTTAGGCATATAGAAAACTTATGCGACACGTGAAGCGAGCACCCAAGGGTCATCTTGGTAGCCTAGATTCTTGAGGTCTAGGACTATCAATCCGATCTTGTTCAGTTGGTGTTGTTTGATCCAACGGCATCAAAATAGGGCCACCGTTATATCCCTTCCATAGTCAAGTTCCCATATCTCTTTAATGATGCCATAGTATTGGATCTTTTGCCCCAATCCATCGAGAGCTTCTATTCGAACGTTGCTATTTTGGTTCACATATTTACTATCCTTTACGTGGGTATAGTACGTATACCCATTGATGTCATAAGCATTTCAAGATGTCAGTTGTCTCAATGGCCCCTCCACCAACCTACTGATGGTAATAGAGTCTATGGTTTCTCCAGGTAGTATATTTTGGTCCTTCAACCATGTAGTTAGTCGTTGCTTGTGCTGTTTCATGACCCAATCATCTGAACGACCATTTCTCTCCACCATAATGATAGCCAAGTGTTCATCAATGTATGGTTGCATCAGTTGTGTACTTTGCAAGACACTATAATGCGCCCGACTCACCTCTTTGTAATCATGGTCGATGAACACTTTTCTACCACTGATGCCCTTCCTAGCCAGCCTACCCTTGTGACGAGAACTGGGTTTACCAATCCCTTTCTATACTTTTAGGTACTCTTGACAGTACTCGATGACTTCTTTAGTACTGTAACCCTCTATCATGGAGCCCTCTGGGTATTCTCGATTATGCACGTATCGACTTAGAACTGACATGAACCACTTGTAGGACCACATTTCATGCAAGTAGCAAGGGCCCAATGCCTGTATCTGATGAACCATGTGAATCATGAGATGTGACATTATATCAAAAAAAGCAGGAGGTAAACACATCTCTAGTTGGTTTTGTGTCTCCACCACAAATTTATGTAGGTCACTCAGCTCTTGCTTGCCAATCGTCTTCTGTGAGATCTTCAAAAAGAAGTAGCACATGCGGGTGCTAGCTATTTTCAAGAACTCTGGCTTTATAGCCCTGATTGCAATAGGTAGAAACACTGTCAGCATCACATGACAATCGTGAGCCTTGTAGTGTGTTATTGATAAGTCCTTCATCGACACTAGCTTCTTTACATTCACTGAAAACCTAGTTAGGACTTTGACCCCCCTCAGGAAAGTGCATATAGTTCTCTTCTCGTCTGGTGTTAGGTTGA
This sequence comes from Miscanthus floridulus, assembly GCF_019320115.1. Taxonomy (NCBI): domain Eukaryota; kingdom Viridiplantae; phylum Streptophyta; class Magnoliopsida; order Poales; family Poaceae; genus Miscanthus; species Miscanthus floridulus. The sequence goes on along the minus strand of NC_089587.1, from coordinate 61,916,327 downwards.
AGTATGCCGTGGGCAGAGTGTATTTTCCATTAGCCTCAGATACCGGGTGAAGCTGTGGCATCATGTTTAGCTGCACCATGTCTTTTCATGATTTCATACCATCCTTTGACTTGCCTGTGTCCATCAAGGTAGCAATGAGACTCTCAAAGACATTCTTCTACATAACATCAATGGCATGGGGGACCTCCAAGTCTGGCCAATAAGGCAAATACTAAAAGAAGATCGATTGTTTCTTGAAAGGTATACCTTCGACAGGAGGTGTGCTTCTATCTCTGTTCGTCCCATCTGGATTCTTCTTTCCATAGACGACGCGTATGTTTTTCACCATTTTGTACACGTGTTCTCTGTTATGACGTCTCTCCGGAGGGGGTTCAATCTCCGGGGTGTTGTCATAAAATCTAAAGAACAATTTGCTGCGGTACTTGTGACTTGTCTTTAAGAAGCGTCGGTTCCTTAGGTAAACTATCTTCTTGGATGCATCTAGGTACACCCATGTAGTACCATCCAAGCAAACTAAGCATCCAGTCTTCCCTTTGATCTATCCAGACAAAGCAAATAGCGTGGAATAATCATTGGTAGTAACAAATATTATTGCTCTACATATGAAGTCCTCCTTTCGGAACGCATCGTACATTAGCTCCCCATGCCTCCATAGCCTCTCCATTTTTTGCATCAAAGGCTCGAGGAACACGTCTATATCAATGCCTGGTTGTCTATGGCTAGAAATAAGAATAGTGAGGAGAAGGTACTTTCTCTTCTGACACAACCACGTTGGGATGTTGTACATGCTCAAGATCACTGGCCAAGTGCTATGGTCGCTCATCCTCTCATTGAAGGGATTCATTCCATTGGTGCTCAAGCCAAACCGTACATTCCTTAGGTCATCGCTGAATTCTTTGTGCTTCTCATCGAATCTTTGCCACTGATTACAATCAGCTGGGTGTGCAATCTTATCATCATCCACCTTGCGCTCATCATCCCACCATGTCATGAGTGTGGCTTCTTTAGGGTTTAGGAAGATACGTCTCAAGCGGTCGGTCACTGGAAGGTACCACATTACCAAGATAGGAATTCTTCTCTGCTTTGCATCGTTGCCTAATGGTGTGTCCTCTGGGGGCTGAGATTCTTGTACCACCTTTTTTGTACCCTTCTTATTCCTCTTTTTCCCCGTGGAGGCTTCATCCCCACCGTAAAGGTCATTGTTCTTGTACCAGCTGGCCCCACATCGGAGACATTTATCTAGTGACTTGAACGTTTCACCATAAAAAAGTATACAGTGGTTGGGACATGCATGGATTTTTTCAACCCCCATTGTCAATGGACTTATGACCTTCTTCGCTTGGTATGTGTTGGTGGGAACTGAGTTTGGTTATGGCAGCACCCATGACAGGAGACGCAATAGATCATTGATACTACAATCTGACTAGCCATACTTAGCCTTTAGGATGAGTAGCTCAAGCACAAAACGTAGCAATGTCCAATGTGTCGGACAACCCTTTTCAACACCATACACAGTCTCCTTCAATGTTTTTGTCACAATTTCTAAATTTTCTAGACATTTCAGGCTCTTTAGTAAAATATCTGGTCCAAGGGCTCGAATCATGTCCTCCAAATCATCTTCATCCCTGACACATGCTCCACCATCATTATTGGCACCACCTTCATCGTTACCATCCCAACCACCAGCATCACCACCTTGTTCATTGCCAAACTTAGGATCAATTCGTGCATCAAGCTCTGCTGAATATTGGGACATAGATTCTAGGGTTTTGTCGTCGTATTTCTCCTCATCCTCGTTGTTAACAGTAACTGTTTCACCATGATAAATCCACACTGTGTAGTCCTCAACAAATCCTCGCATAATCAAATGTGATCTGATGATAGTCACATCTGTCCATGCCATACGGTTCTTGTAATCTTTATAGAGACAAATAATCGTATCCTTATTCTCTGTCAATGTCGTTGCATGCTTCTTTGCAGCTTCAATAAATTTATCCACCTCTTCACGAAAACCTGCCTTGAACCTTAACGAACCATACATCCAAGAGTTCATGTACTCCATCTTTTACAACAACAACAAAACAAACATTAAAGGACTACTTATTCATATCTATATATATATAAATGAATCAAATTAATTATTACTTGAGAATAATTGTATATACTTCAAATATATATGAATATAAATCAAATATAATTACATGAAGCATACAAACACACCATGGTAGTGGAAAATTAATTAATGGCCCATTTATCCATAAATAATTAAAATACATATTTGTTGATTACAATAAACAATTTCAAAGACAACAATTAGCAACAATTATATTTTACCCAATATCTTTCATGCAAACCCTAGTCCAATTTCATCAAACATAAATTTACAAAAAAAACCAAACCCTAGATCTCAATCTACATGCACATGAAACATCCATAAAACTAACTAATTGTTCTCTAAAATCAAGAAACATGGACCAAATAAGGGTATGATCTTCTTCCCCTACCTAATTTACCCAAGTACATTCAAAACTTGGGTCTAATTTGGTTCATAAGTAGCTCAAGCACCATAGAAGAGAGAGAAAAGCAAAACTCTAATTACTCACTAACCAACCATTAAAACTTCAAAAAAGTGTGGAATAGCATTTTCTTACCTTCTACAACCTCTCCACCAAAGGATTTGAGACCAAAACCTTCCCTCCTTAGTAGAGCAATTTTTGGGAGGTGCCCAAGGCCTCCCCACCTTTTTTTCACAGGTTGGAGTGAGTGACCCGAGGAGGAAGAAGGTGCTACAGTTTTTTTTATATGTGGGTCATTTATAGGGGCGGCTGGTGATTTGTAGGGTCGGCTCAATCACCAGCCGTCCCTACAAATATCAACACCGGGGGCGGCTGGTGAGTGAGCCGGCCCTACAAATCTGACCCATTTGTAGGAGCGGCTCATATCACCAGCCACCCCTGCTGTTCTATTTGTAGGGGCGTCTGGTCTCATGGGTCCCCAGTATGCCACTGTAGGGGCGGCTCCATCACCAGCCACCCCTACAAAAAATTTGTCCCATTGCTACAAACCGTTTTTCACGTTGTGCGAGCAGCAGACTAACATGGAGGAAGATGCATAGGAGGAGGGGCCGCGGCGACAACGACCGGCCGTGGAAGGGTGCAAGAACCGCAGCCAACACTACCAGGCCAAGGGAGCGAGGACTAGGCATGGGAAGGGCGAGCGAGCGGCGAGACCCCGTTCATCCATGGCAACTGCAGACCGAATGCGCAGGCCTGCTTCTCCAACCGTAAATGGAAACCCTTCTAAAGCAAACCAAATAGATCGTGCAATTCGTTCCCATGTAACACGTAGCAGGGACAGCGGATTACATTCCCTTTGCCGCTTCTATCAATGAACCAAACGACAACTAAGTGCGAGTTGTGGGGCAAATTTAAACTAGAGCTAGTTAATTAGATCCAAGGACATATCAATCCCTAGAAATTGGTCTCTAAAGAGCAATATTCCTTTAGATCCTGGGATACATCAATCCCTAGAAATTGGAGATATCTGGTGGGTGGCGTAGGTGATGGGCGGGCTCGACGCTGGTGGGGAGCTCTGCCCTAGGGTGCACTCGGTGAAGGGGGAGCTCTGACCAATTGTAGGCAGGCAGGCGGACGGGCGAGACCAGACGCGGCAGGCCACGTCGGATAGCAGATTTTGGCTACAAAACATAATGTTACAAACATTACACTTAAAATATCATTTTTTTGTTAATGAAAAAAGAAACTCCAGGCCCATGGGCGTGAGCTCGATCGGCTCCCTAGATGCGACGCGATGTTATTACTTCTTACCACGGACAGGCGCTCACCTCAGCTTGCTTGATCCGCGTCCATAACCTCACTCTTCGCCAAATAATGTGTCAGCATAACTTTTTTTTTCAAGTTTCTCTTAAGTTGGCCATATGATCAACAAATATATCCACACTGTTGCAACGAGACATACATACATCATCGCGTTGTGGAGTCACAAGGCACATAATGAGCTAGCTATCATGTTGGATTTGACTAGATTTAGCCTAACCTTATTTTAATTAATCTTAAGGGTCTGTTTGCACTATGTAAAAAAGCACATCACAGACGTGCAGGCACACGTCTATAATAAGGTCTTATTAGAGACGTGCAAAAAACGCGTTTGTAATGAGCATATACTATAGACGCATGTTACAAAAACGCGACTGTGATAAGCCCTTACTAGAGACTAGTGGGTGTCAACACGCGTCTGTAGTAAGCCCTTACTGGAGATGTGTGTTGCTAAGACGTGTCTGTGACAAGATTAAGACGCACCCGTGATAAGAACAATAGTGTAGACGCACCATCGTGCTGACCAGCAGCCTGCTCCTGGTCTCGGCCATTGACATCTTCTTCTCCATGTTTGTTCCAACATATGTAGTCATGCATGAATCCTCGAATGATTAGGTGGGCATGGATTGACAACGAATTCACGTACTGCTTCTCATTCTCATAGTCAACACATGGGCACCACATAGATGACTTCTATCGATTCACCATATCCGCCTCTGCAACAGCTAAGAAAGATTTCAATCCATCTAAGTAGTCTCCACAAGTATGGTTTAGAAGATACATCCAGTGGCCTCGATCCTCCATAGTCTAGAAAAGAAGATTAAAAATGGAAGAATATAAGTCAATCTACTTGTTTCGCTACGAGTTTACAATGCAAGTTCACAAATTTCACAAACGCAAGCTCATCATAGTTCACAATGTAATGCAAGTTCATAAATTTAACTCACCTCTGAATGTCTAACACTACCGGCGGGGGAGATTGGCTAGCGCGACTGGTGGTAGAGATGCTGCGTGTGCCGGCAGCCGAGTTTCATAGTCACATAAGAATTATGATACTAGCTATTTAGCTGAATTAGCTCACCGGTCACCTACCTGCTCATGGAACCGATTTGTGATGGACGTAGATCGAGCTCAGCTGAGCACGCCGGGACCAAGGAGGAGAGCTGAGCACACCGATGATCCACTAAAGATCAAGATGGCAAAGAGCAAAGCAGAATAGAGCACGCCAGGGACAAGGAGGCCAGAGAGCAAAGCACGCCGGGGACAAGGGAGGAGAGCTTAGCACGCCAGCCACCACTAGCCTGTGCAGTGCGCCACTCCGGCCGTCGCTCGCCTGCGCAGCGCGCCCCTCCGACCGCCGCCCACCTATGCCTCGTGCCCCTCCGGTAGTCGGCCGCTTGTGCGACGTGTGCCTCCGCTCGCCGCCCGCCTGCGCGGCGCGCGCCCCAGCCCGCCGCCCGCCAACGAGCTCCACGCGCCTCAGAGCCGCAGGCCTATACTGCACATGACCACGGTCGCTGCCCGCCTGAGAGCTGTAGGCAGCCCTCGCACCGCCCGCTTGAGCGCTCTGCCCGTCCATTAGCATGTGCCAATGGCTAAGTCCGCAAGCCAAGTACTACAGAGATTCAGAGAAGCACCCTCAGAACACACGTCTGCCACTAATTACAGATACGTATAGAATAGGAAGCGTCTGCTCCAAGTACAAACACTAGAGACATGTGTTTCCAACACGCGTACGAAAGATATAAGCGTCTGTAATAGGGCAATTGCTCCAGACGCGTGTTCACAACATGCGTCTATAAAATAACAGGCGTCTGTAATATGTGATAGAGTTACAGGCACATGTTATAAAAGCGCGTCTGTAGCACTATCACAGACGTGTTTTACCAATGAGCGTCTGTAGTAAGCTCTTATTAGAGACGCGTGTTGACCTTGTTGGACCGGCGACCCGCCGGCGACTTACTACAGACGTGCGTCGGGAAAGCGCATCTGTAAATTCATATCACAGACGCCCTTTTGTGCGGCATCTGTAGTGTCGCTGGTGGATATGTGACTTTTTTACATAGTGTTGGTTCAGTTGTAAGCTGTGGAAAGGCTATTGTGAGCTATATGATGTAAACAAGCTATAAGCTGTTAGGTTAAAACAACTATGAAATATACCTCCTCTCTTTTATTTCCCTTAAAACAACTGTAAACGTCACTCTATTTTCACCTAATTGGAAAAGCTAAAAGCTGACGAAAGCCAAAAAATAGAGTCCAAGATGTTGTGCGAATTGTATTATTTATACTAGCAATAGTCTGGGGTTAAAAGGTACCCTTGGCGGCAGACCTTAAGCACACCCAAGATGCTGGATCAATAAGCTCACACGGAGTTGACATATATTGAAGCTATAGTGTTCTTGAGGCTAAATGAAAGGGTGAATGCGTCTTCACTGTTGTACATGAAATCCATTGTTCGGGCAACATTGACTGCTACCTCTAAAAGCGCCATAGGACGTTTGTGCTCGATGCATTCTTCAACAATGTCCATCCATGCTTCTTCAATTATAACTTTAAGCATTTTGTTGGCTTCCTCTACTGTCACCTCATATTGGTTCATGTAAGTTTGCACTGTGGATACCACATGCTCCTTAGCTTGTTCACGCTTCAAGGGACAAACGAGTAGGGATAGTTAGAAAATATATAAAAAAGGCAAATGTCTAATTACACTAAATATATATAACCTTTACACTACTGATAAATGTTTTGCAACTATCATTTACAAGAATTTTGTATGTATAGTTGGAGATATTTTCTAAACCTCATGCGACACGATGTCATTGCCGACACGCCCCACGATACAGACACCTCTAATGATTTTTGGAAAGGTGAGAGCCCACTCAACATCCTCCTTAGCAGTCACATCTCCCAATGAAATAAACCCAAGATTTGTCATATGCATACAACCACTGCTAGGCAAGGAAATTTGGAGGTGCTCTTCAACATTGGTTGGAATGAAATGTTCATCTCGCCATTTCACCTCAGCATGGTAGTTTTTAGCCATGTCAATCACCTAAATAGTTAAATATAAGGATGTTAAAATTAATTGAGAAAACTCATCATGTTTCCTTAATGTGATCTTTAGGAGCAGCTTACCAGTTTCTTGAACAATTCAGCATGCTTGTTTTTCTTGTGTCTTAACTACTCCTCGATCTTATTTGTAGTGTTACGTATGTTGATGAAGAGTGCCTTTATGTATGTTGGAAGCTGTTCTGTGATTTCTTCATCCCACCTGTCATTAGTTTTTTCAAGCAAGGTAAACTTCGGTGACGCATATATAAGTTTTGTTCATCTTAGTTACATGTAATCTATCTTTAAGAACATATAATATCTAGTAGCTAGGCAAACCTTTCCATGGCCGCAGTGAAGATATCGCTCTCCTCTGTGGTGCCGTAGTTGTCATAAAGGTCATCAATTAAGGTCATGATTATGTAAAACTTTGTCATCATTTGCCGTGGATATGATTGATAAGGCTCAAAAAGCACTCCGAGCATCCAAAAATGCAGCTCCACCATTCTGTCCCTTGTAAAGCACAGATCTATTCGTGATTGGAAATCCTTCCACCATCTATACATTGTCAAGTAAATGTGTATTATTAGCTGGCGAAATAAGTAAGCAACTCCATCCAGTAAATTATTACCGCCAATTTACTAATACCAATGTGTGTGGTTTCCTTACACTGTAAGTTCTTTCAACTCATCACAGTAGATAGCTTGCAAGATGTTGTAGTCTAGTTTTGCAAACTCCAGTATGGTCGCATCCCGTGTAGCCTTCTTCTCATATACTGAGATGTAGCGCCTTGTCTCCACTCTCTTGACCCGCCTGAACCGAGGTGTTTCCAAAGTGCACTGGACCTCGTCTTGTTGCTCTGGCCCCAAATTTTCCAGCAGCAGTAGAGATTGGAGGTGGCTCTTGTTGAAAGTGATGATGTTGTCAAGTATATCCTCCCCACGAGTTCTCAGATGCGCAGCATCATACAACATCAGCAAGCAGCTGACATCATCACTTGAAATGTTCCCTTGCTCATCCCTGAATTTCTCAAACACATCTGCACACACATAATTGAACATTCATTCATGCATATGTCAACACAGCTCAAATGAAAGGAAGTCAGCAAAATAACCTGACAACATTGCAAGATTTAGCTGTATGTAGTCAAAGAGGCTGAAATTTTTCCATTTTCTAAAAAACTCTATGAAAGGAAACATATACTGGTTAGTTCTTAGTTGACGATCTTACATACCTGAAGAGACTCCGTACCCATGCTTCCTGAGCAAATAGAACCTCAGCGAGGTGATGTAGAGGTTGTCAGAGCCTCCATCTTTGTCATAGTAGACAGAGCAAAGAAAATCATTGATCTCCTTCTTGTAGTGGTAGTCCAGCCCGATCCGTTGCATCGTGTCGACGAGCTCCATCTTCTGTATCAGGTTGGAGGTGGCAACGGTTTCTAATACAATCTGCCTCACTTGTTCCTTCTTGCTCTGTGCCCTCTCCTTCATTGACAAGAACTGCAAAGGACAATTTGATTATTAACGGGGGATCAGAAAAGTCTAGTTCACAAGAACCCTTTTTTGACGATTTCTCCATTTTTTACTGCATCAATGCGGAAATGCTAGCAAAATGATGACATGTTCAAGTTTTGCAGAAAGGGAACAATGGCGACCGGCTTGTTTGTACCTGTGATGGAGTGCATGGGATGTGCTCGAGGAAGAAGTCACCCCATGGGCTTGGGGTGTATGTCAGTTGCTTGCGCTGCACCTGCTCGACCAGTGGGACGGGGCTGCTGGTGGTCATCACGATGGCTCTGGATTGGACGGCCGGGTCGAAGAGGATGGCTGCTACTACCTCGCTGGTTTGGAGCTGCTTGGAGAAGACGGCCTAGATCCCCTGTCTAATATATAGGCTCGCGAATGCACACATCATCAGTAATCTATCTACGTGAGCCTGGTATATTTATATCTTTTATAAAGCTAATCCCCACTACATGTTCTATCTCAACACGCAAGACATCAACATCATCTTCCACTAATAGTCATGTTATATCACTAACTTCCAACCTCTTAATGCAAGCTATCCACATCTCATATCAGGTTCTTTCTCAACATGCAAGTCATCCACATCATCTTGCACTAATAGCCATGTCATACCACTTAACTTCCAACCTCTTAATGCAAGTTGTCCACGTCATCTCAAGTTCTATCTCAACATGCAAGACATCCACATCATCTTCCACTAATATCCATGCCATACCACTAACTTCCAACCTCTTAATGCAAGCTATCCACGTCATCTCAAGTTCTATATCAACATACAAGACATCAACATCATATTCCAGTAACTATCCACATCATCTTTTACTATTAGACATGTCATGCCACTAACTTTTAACCTCTTAATGCAAGTTATCTATATCATCTCTACTTAATTTTATTATTATTTTTTCGCAATCTCGATAACAACGCGTGCAATATGTTCTAGTTCTTTTATTTATCGATCCCATGAGCTGCTGGCGGTTGGGCAGCCGGGTAGCTAGTATTGTTAACACATTTTTGTATCGCTATGGTATTCCTACGTGATACTTTGTCCGTCCCAAAATAAGTATCGCTATGGTATCGTGCCAATCAAACTTTCTTAAGTTTGACCAGATTTGTAGAAAGTATTAGCAATATTTATATCTTTAAACAAGTTTATTATAAACTGGATTCAAAGATCTGCTAATGATACTAATTATCTACTATAAATGTTAACATTTTCATGTATATGTCTGGTTAAAGTTAAAAACACTTGACTTCTTAAAAAGCGAAAGCGAGAACGACACTTAATTATTTTGAGACAGAGAGGGAGTAGGTTCTTGGCTCCAATCCACGTCTGTTTCACATGACTTTTGTCTTGAACATAAGTTTCACATGACTTTTGTCAGGTGACGTGTTCGCTGCCTCTCACATCCTGCGTCACCCATCAGGGCAGTACGTCATCGGATCCAACGCTGGTAGCCGGTCATGGTCTGTTGCTTGTTGGCACTGCTTCTCTTTGGCATAGTTTCGTTAGCAATGCTGTACTTTATCTGTCCCAAATTAATTGTCGCAGTTGGTTTTTGTGCCAAAAGTTTGATTTAAATTTTAGAAAATACGTGCAGTATTTGTATGTATAAATAAATTTATTAAAAACTAGATTAAAATATCTATCTAATGATATTAATTATGTACCATAAATACTAATATTTTTTTTATATATTTAGTCAAAGTTGTTTATCGGAAAGCGAAAACGACATATATGTAGGGACAGAGGGAGTACATTTACACTGTAGCCATATGTTAGGTTTATTGTTCCTTTCGTTGTCAAAGGACCCTATATCTGTGAAGTAGTAGATCTGGTATTCTGCTTTCTACTGGCCCTGTTATTGCTATGTAACATGCATCCAACTATGAGCTGTAGATTGACGTGTTTACCGTTTTTTAGTATGGTTTTGATGGTATTCAATCATTGTCGATTTGATTATTGCGTTTCAAATGTTACAGTAATATCGATGCCATTTTTGTTATTGTTAACAATGTACGGACTTGGTTCCTAATTAAAAAAAAGTTAGGTGCACCCACCAGTCCTCAAACTTGTAACGGCGTGTCACCTTTTTTTTATAAAGCAAGCTTTTATTAAAATCTCAAAAGCAATACATTGAGACGATACAAAGCCTTAAAGAGCAATTTCCGACCTCTGTCTAACATGTTGCAACAAACTAATAAAAGAGCTAAAATGATCTGGCACATTCTAGTGACTATCAATTCTTAAACTAGAACCACTCATATGCCTAGAAGAAAAAAAAAACTCTTTGCCACCTGCATCAACTGTTGCGATTCCGCTACAGCTATATCCTGCAAATCCGGCTTCTGCAAAATAGCCCCAAGTATGTAACTAGTGGGTAACCAAGCTAAGTAGATAACCTGCATAGGAGAAACATTTTTTCTTAATATCATTCCAGCTAAGCCAAAGAGACCAACAAGTCACATCTGTTCCTAGCAGAAGTAGAAGCTTCACATCCTTGTTGACACCTCTTAGCCAGCCACTAAACATATGACATATAATGTCTGGTTTTAAAAGTCCTGTTGCTACATGAGTAAAAAGTACCCTTGGCAGACCATAAGCCCACCCACAAACGCCAACAAGTCTTGCTTACTAATGTTGGATCAATAAACTCACACGGAGTTGACATATATTGAAGCTATAACGTCCTTGATGCTAAATGAGAGGGTGAATGCGTCTTCAAGCTTGTACATGAAATCCATTGTTCAAGCAACGTTGACCGCTATCTCTAGAAGTGCCATTGGACGTTTGTGCTCGAGGCATTCTTCAACAATGTCCATCCATGCTTCTTCGATTATGACTTTAAGCTTTTTGTTGGCTTCCTCTACTGTCGCCTCATATTGGTTCATGCAAGTTTGCACCGTGGATACCACATGCTGCGAAGCTTGTTCACGCTTCAAGGGACAGCGAGAAGTAGGGACAATCAGTAGAAAATAAAAGATGTAAAATGTCTAAATGCGTAAATAAATATAACATTTACACTACTGATGAAACTGGTTTCCAACTATCTTTTACAAGAACTTTATATGTATAGTTTGAGAGATTCTCTAAACCTCATGCGACACGATGTCATTGCCGACGCGCCCCACAATACAGGCACCTCTAATGATTTTCGGAAAGGTAAGAGCCCACTCAACATCCTCCCTTGTAGTCACATCTCCCGGTGAAATGAAGCCAACAAGCTTTGTCATCTGCATACAAGCACTGCTACGGCTGGAAATTTGGAGGTGCTCTTCAGTATTGCCTGGGATGAACTGTTCATCACGCCATTTAACCTTAGCATGGTAGAATCTAGCAGTGTCAATCACCTAAATAGATAAATATAATGATGATAAAATTAATTGAGAAAACTCGTCATGTTTCCTTAATGTGATCTTTTGGAGCAGCTTATACCAGTTTTTTGACAAATTCAGCATTCTTGTTTTTCTTAAGTTTAAACTCCTTCACGATCTGATTTGTAGTGTTTCGTATGTTGATGAAGAGTGCATAAGTATGCTGGAATCTGTTCTTTTATTTCTTCATCCCACCTGTCATAGTTTTCAAGCAAAGGTAAACTTTAGTGATGTATATATAAATTTTGTTAATCTTAGCTACGAGTGATCTATCTTAAAAAATGTATAATAGAATATCTAGCTAGGTTGGCAAACCTTTCCATGGCCGTAGTGAAGATATCACTCTCCTCTGTGGTGCTACAGTTGTCATAAAGGTCATCGAACGACGAATACAAAAATCTTTGTCATCATTATCCGTGAATATGAGTAATAAGGCTCAAAAATCACTCCGAGCATCCAAAAGTGTAGCTCCACCATTCTGTCCCTTGCGAAGCTTAGATCTATTCTTGTTTGGAACTCCTTCCACCATCTATACATTATCAAGTAAATGTGTATTATTAGCAGTTTAGAACACTGCACATTATTGGTGAATTAATAAGTAAGCAACTCCATTAAGTAAATTATTACTACCAACTTAGTATATAGTAAATTGTCACTACGAACTACATTGTTACATGAATTAAGTATATATACCAATGTGTGGTTTCCTTACACTGTAAGTTCTTTCAACTCATCACAGTAGATAGCGTGCAAGATGTTGTAGTCTAGTTTGCAGACTCCAGTATGGTCGCATCTCGTGTAGCCTTCTTCTCATATATTGAGATGTAGCGCCTTGTCTCCACTGTCTTGACCCGCCTGAACCGAGGTGTTTCCAAAGTGCACTGGACCTCCTTTCGTAGTTCTGGCTCCAAATTTTCTAGCAGCAGAGACTGGAGGTGGCTCTTGTTGAAAGTGATGTTGTTGTCAAGTATATCTCTTCCCCATGAGTTCTCAGATGCGCAGAATCGTACAACATCAGCAAGCTGCTGATATCATCACTTGAAATGTTCCCTTGCTCATCCCTAAATTTCTCAAACACTTCTGCTCATGTAATTGAACATTCATTCACGCATATGTTAACACAGCTCAAAATTTCACACTACACATAATACTAGTTTATCCAACACACACATTTAGCATCACCATATATCGATGTAAGGAAACAGATACTACTTGTAGTTGACAATCTTAGGTACCTGATAACCTGAAGATTGCCCAGGTTCTCGATCTTGCTCTCATCAATACCCAGCTTCTCAACCATGTAATCTGAAATGAATGATGGAAACAGTGAAAAGATGCAGGCATTCAGTTCACCGAAAGTTCAGACAGTAAAAAAACAAGCAGCAGCCAGTAACAGCAGGAGAAGAGGAATCTCACCTTCAATGTTCTTCTTGACATGGCCTGCAATCCCGGAGCTCAGCGGGTACAGGTGTCGTCGAGGTCTGCAGGCAAGAACAAACAGGTCAGAAAACCTTTGCATTCCGTGAAGGGGCAGAGGAACAAGGCAACAACAGACCGAAACAAAAATAAGACAGCAACGGGGCGGCGACATTTTTGCAGGAAGCAGAGCAGAGCGGCTTACCGAAGAGCAGGCAGTCGAACTTGGGCTCCTGGACCTTGTGGCAGCGGTCATCGAACTCCATGTCTAGGGACTGTGGTGAAGAGCGAGCTGCAGAGGAGGAATCGAGATTAGCAGGCAGTCCGAATACTTCGCCGGAGAATTCATTCCAACCCAAAATTCCAGTTCGGTCATGTCATTATTTACACCCCCTCTCAAAATTTTATCATTCTTTCTAGAACCCTGAAAAAACTAGATCATCATTTCCAATCTAACAACCAATCCCGCTTTGACGTTTCGTGATAAAGGAAGGGGTAGCCAGTAGCCACTAGCCAGGCCGGTCCATACACCTGACAGGGAGCGTCTCACCCCGCTTTGACGTGATGTGGACTGCGGTGATGGGATTTTGAGCCGAGCTGACGAGGCAGCGAGAGTCACGTGCCATTCCGAGGCCGGAACGGAAGTAGTAGGGCTGTAGTCTGTAGGAGTAGCACTGCCGCATCGCCCGAAGCCCCAAACCGCAACCAAAACCAGCCGACGACCGTTCGTATACAAACCTAAAAGAAGCTATAGGGAAGGAGAGCAATGCCGGCGCGGCGGCCCAGGAAGGGCAACCGCCGGATCGACGCGGCCATTGACCACTTCGCCGCCATGGGCTACGCCGCACGCGACATTAGGGCCGTCGTCGCTGATCTCCTCAAGGTGATTTTCGATTAGGTCTCTTCTTTTTTCCCCCTGCAAGCAGCATCGGTCTATGGCGGCATTTTAGGGTTTGGGTTTCCTGATCGATTGGGGGTTCGAAATCCGCCTTTTTTGGTGCCGTGAACAGCCAGTTGCAAGGCGTTCTCTTGTGTTTGAGGCGATCGGCGCTTGAATTCGAGTGTGAATGAATGAATGCACTAGCTGATTGATCGATTGTGGTTTTTTCTCTGATACGGCTGTAGGTGTACGGGGGCCCTGGCCCTGATGTGTGGCGCGTACTGGAGGAAGGCTCCTACGAGCTTGTACAAAACAGGATCTTTGAGATCGAGGAAGAGGAGAAGCAGAAGCAGGACCAGCAGCTGCTGCTGGAGTATCACCGACAGCAGGATGGCCAGCAAGTGGAGGATGAGCCTCCTCAGGTTGGGTGATTTCTCATTTCTTTTTGTTGCCTCTCTCAAATTCTCACTTTCTCATTTTAGAACAACATGCTCAATATGGATCGTTTATTATTACTCCTCATACTTTGAAAAACAAAAGAGTTAAATGCATGAGCGGCACTCAAACATGTAAGGGCATTGCCACTTTAAGTCTGTGAACTTTAAAAATGCATTTTTTGTCCCTAAACTTGTTAGTGGTGCACCACATGTCTATGACAGCCACGTGGGCATTTCTAGCTAATGTGGCATACTAGCGTAGCATATTTTTATATGTATAAGCGCTCATCTTTCCTCTTCTCTCACGAATAGATCCTTTTTTCTCTTTGCTTCGCTCTTCTCTCATGGCGACCGCAGTCCATGGACGCCGAGGCTCCCCTCACCTCGATACTAGCATGGCATATTTTTCTTCATTTAAGCACTCGTCTTTCCTCTTATCTTACGAATAGATCCTTTCTTCTTCTTGCTTCGCTCTTCTCTCCTGGCGACTGCAGTCCGTGGACACCGAGGCTTCCCTTACCTCGATACTAGCGTGGCATATTTTTCTTCATTTAAGCACTCCTCTTTGCTCTTCTCTGACGAATAGATCATTTCTTCTCCTTGCATCCCTCTTCTCTCATTGCGACTGCAGCTTGTGGATGCCAGGGCTCCCCTCGCCTAGCTGCTGTAGAGTACAACATGCTACCACTACTGGAAACAAGGCCTTTGCCGAGTGCAAACTGCTTTGCCGAGTGTCAAAAATCGGGCACTCGACAAAGACCTTCTTTACTGAGTGCCGCACTCGGCAAAGAATTGCACTCGACAAAGAATTCTTTGCCGAGTGCCGGGCACTCGGCAAAAAAGGGCACTCGGCAAAGGACTTCTTTGCCGAGTGCCAGGCTCTCGGCAAAAGCGCGGCACTCGGCATAGGCTGCCTCGCGTAACGGTGTTCGGCCACGTCCTTCTTTGCCGAGTGCCTGCTGTTAGGCACTCGGCAAAGATTTTTTTTGGAAAATACTTTGCCGAGTGCCCCTGACACGGCGCTCGGCAAAGATTCAATTTTTTCTTGAAATGTCTTTGCCGAGTGCCTAACAGCTTCGGCACTCGGCAAAGGAAGGAATTAAAAAAATTACATTTTTTTTGAAATACTTTTGCCGAATGTCCCTGTGAAGGCACTCGGCAAAGAGGAAATTTCTAAAAAAATTCAAAAACTCTCTTTGCCGAGTGCCTTATTCTTGGTACTCGGCAAAGGGCCGAGTGCCATGCCCCGACGCTCGGCAAAGTTTTTTTTTTGTTTTTGGCCACCAAATTTTTTGTGCAGCCCTTTTAAAGTACCTCGTTAGAATTTGCGGATTTTTTGTGGCTTTTTGATATATTTAGTTACTTTATTTCGTTTACTTGATTTTTTTCGAAAAATATAAATTTGAACTGCACGTGGTACGAATAATGGAATTTAATGATTCAAAAAATTATAGTCATGCTACTGAGTGTAGTGTGAGGCCGTATCCAGGAACGGACCCGAAATTTCGGACATCTTGTTCACGAAACATGACCACGAACTTGCGTGCGAAGTATTTTTAAATTCTATAAAAAACAAACGAAGTCCGAAAATCATGAAACTTGTTGAGATGTCGCGATATCGTATGTGGAGGCTATGATAAAAATTTCAGAAGATTTCGTGCACGTAGTCATGTACGATGCTTACAAATCAGAACATCTCTACATGTGTTCCTAGATATCAGAAGATTTCAGAAGATTACATGTGTTCCTGGTTTGTAATCATCGTACGTGACAATGTGCACGAAATCTTCTGAAATTTTTATCATAGCCTCCACATACGATATCGCGACATCTCAACAAGTTTCATGATTTTCGGACTTCGTTTGCTTTTTATCGAATTTAAAAACACTTTGCACGCAAGTTCACAGTCATGTTTCATGAACAAGATGTCTGAAATTTTGGGTCTGTTCCTAGATATGGCCTCACACTACACTCAGTAACATGACTATAATTTTTTGAATCATTAAATTCCATTATTTGTACCACGTGCAGTTCAAATTTATATTTTTCGAAAAAATTCAAGTAAATGAAATAAAGTAACTAAATATATAAAAAAGCCACAAAAAATCCCCAAATTCTAACGAGGAGTTCCTGGTACTTTAAAGGGCTGCACAAAAAATTTGGAGGCCAAAAACAAAAAAAAAAACTTTGCCGAGCGCCGGGGCATGGCACTCGGCAAAGGGGATCTTTGCCGAGTGCCAAGAATAAGGCGCTCGGCAAAGAGGGTTTTTGAATTTTTTTTAGAAATTTCCTCTTTGCCGAGTGCCTTCATAGGGGCACTCGGCAAAGGTATTTCAAAAAAAAAATCTATGCCGACAGCCGGATCGGGGCACTCGGCAAAGTTGCCTCCTTTGCCGAGTGCCTCCCTCATCCGACGCTCGGCAAAGGGGCGGGTGGGGGCATTTCAGAAGATTTCGGCCAGGTAGTCCAAGCCAAGCCAGACAAACACCGCCCCGCGTGCGCCGCTCCCAGCCATCTCCGCGCCGCCGCCCGCCAACGCCGGCCCGCCCCCGCACCACACGCCACCCTGCCCTCCCCGTGCGTCGCGCCCTTCCTCGGGCCCCGCGCCCGCCAGCCACCGGGCCGTCGCCGACGCTACGCGCCACCGCCCTTCCCCACGCCCCGCGCCGCCCGCCGCAGCCCGTCCCCGCGCCGTGCGCCGGGGCCTGCCCCCGCCCCCGCCCCTGCGCCCGCGTGTGGCCGAGCGTGGCCAGCTCGCCCACGCCGACCCGCCAACGCCGGCGGGTGGAGGGGAGGAGGAGGAGGAGGAGGAGGAGGAGGGAGAGGAGGAGGAGGAGTAGGATCTGGCCCTGGCCCCAGCCGCGCCCTGTGGACCGCCCGCCCTGATGCCACCCGTGCCCGACCCCGTTCCCGACTCTAGCGACCCCGACCCCGATCCCGACGCCGCCCGCCCCTACCCCCGGCGCCCGTCAGGTATGCCCTCTCTCTTGTTGTTGTCGTCGTAGTGATAGTTGTAGTAGTATTAGTTGTAGTAGTAGTGCTAGTGGTAGTAGTAGTATTAGAAGTAGTGGTAGTAGTAGTAGAACTAGTGGTAGTAGTAGTAGTAGTAGAACTAGTGGTAGTAGTAGTAGAAGTAGTGGTAGTAGTAGTAGTAGAACTAGTGGTAGTAGTAGTAGAAATAGTGGTAGTAGTAGTAGTAGAACTAGTGGTAGTAGTAGTAGCAATAGTGGAAGTAGTAGTAGAAGTAGTGGTACTACTTGGATATATTCTTCTGCATGGATTGATATCCAAACTACATAGCTTCTCTTGAGACATATGTGCTTGTCGGCCATCGTGCCGTTGTTTTTTGCAGGTTTTGGAAACCTCACCGTGTAGGGGAGGTTTTGCCAATTTTTTTTAAATGATAGTATTTTGTTCCATTTTTGTAGAGAAGAGCCCGTCGAGGCCGAGTCGGAGTTCCTGTCACCGTGCCGGTCTGCCTGCACCGCGTCGCCTCGCCACTGCATTGACCCACCACGGTCCCGCTAGCCTAACTCCGCCGCCACCCTAGGTATAACCTCTCTTTCCGTATCATGGTCATAGATCGCGTAACCTAGTTAGGCGTCTCCCGTTCGAAAGAGATACGGTTGGAGGTATGTAGATCTTTGCATATCTATGACCGTATCTGTTTCGGATTGTCCACGTTTTTTGGATAGCCTACGGATGCATAGATGGGTTAGTTTCCATGGTCTGCTCCGGTCCGAGACAGAGTTTTGGCATCACCTCCTTGTTGTTCTTTGAATACGCACTCTTCTTTGGCAGAACGTGTATCTGGAGAACAGCGGGGAGGTGCTATCGAAATTCTGTCTCGGATAGGAGTAGAGCATGGAAACTAACCTCATCTACGCATCCACGGGTGGTATTAGGACCTATCCTCACCTATTAGACAGTAGGAACACCATGTAGATGCAATTGATGGTTACATTACTCGCTGATACATATGTTAGAGGATGGATGACTGTCAGTGGATGTACACGGGCTGGAGAAGTCAGAGTGATTACACCACGGAATGGATGAACAAGACCGATGCTTTCTTGAACAGTGCATTTGGCAAGGCTGCTAAAGGACATTGACTAGTTTTGTGTCCCTGCAGCAAATGTGGAAATAGGAGAAGGGTAAACAAGGTAAAATGGGTAAACATCTTGTGAAGAATGGATTTACGTCGGACTACACCCGGTGGGTCCACCATGGTGAAGCCCATCGTATGAGAGAGGAAGTGGCCAGGCTTGCTCGGACTTCCAGGCATGGTGTATGGCCCACAAGGGCAAGGTGACGTCCGATGTCTCCTTCAACCTGGAGGACCCGCCCGAGGCATACACGAACCCGAGCGTCCACTCCCGCATTAGTGAGTACACTGAGGTGGCGAGGTCGCTCCATGGGCCAGACCACGATCCGAGCACCCAGGACTTCGATGGAGAGGCCGTCATGAGGGCGGGGCAAGGCAAGAAGCATGGGCGGTTCTGGCTTGGCGACGGCGTCATCGACACGACCTCTACTGCCTCTCTCTCCCAGATCCGAGCACGGAGCACGAGCGAGAGCTTGGCCATTCGCACATGACCGACCGCTGCACAGCACCGGGTCGACGCACTCGAGGTTATTCCTGTTTTACTCATCATATATTGATCTTTACACACCTTAATTAGCTTTGCATTACTGAAACATTGGAGTGAAATATTGCAGGCCCGGCTGGAACAAGAAATGAGGCAATGTCAGGAGCTGGAGGCCGGGCAGCAGAGGATGGTGGCCCAGTTGGAGGCTGAGCAGGCCGAGCGGCAGGCCCAGGCGCAGATGCTGATGGACATTACGAAGTTCCTACAAGGGCTTGGACAACGTGTGGGCTTCTCTGTGTCAGCTGGGCTGTTGGTTCCACCTCCGCGTCCTGGTCCTGCAGCTGCAGCTACTCCTATGAGTATGAAAGTTTTTTTACTTTCGCTTGTGCTTTGCTTGTATGGCCTCTACCTTCCTAGATTAGCTATCCAAATAATCTTGTCTCACATGCAATTTTTTCTCCTTTGTGCAGTCTCCATTTGATGGTGGTTCGAATAATCCACCTCATGCACCTCCGAATGATGGAGCTGGGCCTTCACCACAGTCGTAGTGGCCGAGATGAGTGCACGTTGTATTTTTTTCATTTGTTGTTCACTTGGTGATGGACTTGTGATATACTTGTGATGCACTTGTGGACTTTGATGGACTTGTGGATTTATTTGGATGGACTTGAGCACTTATTATTATATATGTGATATATATTGTGATGGATGTGATATGTGCGGATGGATGTGTGGATGGATGAGATATATATGTGATATATGTTTGTATGAATTTATTTGTCATGATGGAATGTAAAAAAAAATTAAAAATTGCCGTTTGGGTCACTTTGCCGAGTGTTGCACTCGGCAAAGGACCCCGTTGCCGAGTGCCATGGTCACATCACTCGGCAAAGCTGGAAAAATGGGCGCTCGGAAAACCATTTTTCCAGCTTTGCCGAGTGCCATGACCATGGTACTCGGCAAAGAATTTTTTTTAAAAAAAATTCAGACTTTGCCGAGTGCCAGCCAGAGGGCACTCGGCAAAGATTTTTTTTTAAAAAAAAAATCAAACTTTGCCGAGCGCCGGATAGAGGGCACTCGGCAAAGATTTTTTTTAAAAAAAATAAAAAATCTTTGCCGAGTGCCTGCAGCGTTGGCACTCGGCAAAGCGACCGTCAATGGGGCCGGCGCCATGACGGTCGCTTTTCTTTGCCGAGTGCCCCCGGGGCTCTCGGTAAAGCCTTTGCTGAGTGCCTGATAAAAAACACTCGGCAAAGAGGGCTTTGCCGATCAATTTTTTTGCCGTGTGTTCTTTGCCAAGTGCCGCACTCGGCAAAGGCTTTGCCGAGTGCAATTTGGCCTTTGCCGAGTGCCTTAGGCACTCGGCAAAGAACCTGAATCCAGTAGTGTACTGCAGTTGGTGCATATATAGGGAAGCTAGCTGCTGCTTTATGATACACGCACATAGGAGTAATTACTGTGACAGTAGTTGTTGCATCTTTTACTATCTAATGGCCGGCGACCTTGGTTAGTCCACCCCACATGCTGACACACATGCATGTTGTATGTGTGACTGCATCCTTTTGCACAACAAGGGGATGGAGCAGCACTGGTACGTGAGCGGCGAGTCGCTCTTCTTTGACCACCCTTCTTTGACCATTGACCCTTCCATGCTTTTCTCCGTGCGCCTAGCTCGATGATGGCGGTGACAAGCTTCCACGCTATATGGATGATGAGGTGTTGGCTAGTGGTGGGGTAGAATGGCGACATGCAGACTAGCAACAATGAGGTGAGGGCAACCGCGGCGTCCAACGGGCTGGGTCAGCGTGAGAGAAAAGGGAGACAAGGATCCATTAGTGAGAAGAGGGAAGGAACGGGGTTAAATATAAAAAACATGTCATGTTGGCATGCCACATCAGTAACAAACGCCCATGTGGCTGGTATAGACCTGCGGTGCACCAGTAATAAGTTTAGGTACTCAAAAATGTATTTTCAAAGTTCGTGGACCTAAATAACACACCCTTCGAAGTTTGAGGGCCATTTCACTCAAAACAAAAAACACCTGGTCTCTCCTTATCGAAAGACCCATTCATCGTTTGCCCAACATGTCTACTCAAAGACGCATCGCCATCCATGGTTTCTCAGTTTTACCTAAGTGCTGCCAGGGCCACCTAGTTTCAATTGTGAATTATAGACCATATTTAGCAATCTGAATGAGAGGAGATTTGGATGTCTGAATCATCCTGGAATGGAGACACATGTTTTGTCCGTTAGCATTCAAGCCCTGATGTCCGATTGTACCCACTCTTATCACTTCGTTGGTACCAGCGTGTGTCCCACCTAACCTGGGTTAAGTGGGGGACTTCTGATAATATTTTTTTTCAAGACCTCATGTTAGAGGCGTATGTCATGGGCCTACCTAGTGGCTAGCAGCCATGCTCAATTAGAGGAGCAGCAAATTGTTCAGCCTTACGTTAGTTAGCTGATTGGGTTAGTTCGGAAGGTTGGAGGAATGATAGGAAAGAAGAGAGGAATTATAGGGAGTGGTAAGCTAGGGATGCTATTTATCTATGACTCGTATGGGGATTAGAGACAAGCTAGAATTAGAAGAAAAAATCTTCTCTCTTGCTCGGCCATGGGCAAGGCCTTCGGACGGCCCCCTCTCTCCCTCTCAACCCGAGCTGCCACCATAACATATGTGTTGGAGATGCCAGGTTCCGATGAGGGCGACAAGTAGTCGAAGGTGCCACCGACGCTGCCACTGGATCCCAACGCCAAGGCACTGGCTGACCTCGCCCAGCAGATGGCGTCTCTCTGGGCGCCCCTAGAGCCCTCGAATCCCGACCGCCGGCAACCACCAGCTTGCTCGATCCGCGTCCATAACCTCACTCTTCGCCGAATAACATGTCAGCAAAACTTTTTTTTTTCAAGTTTCTCTTAAGTTGGCCATATGATCAACAAATATATCCACACTGTTGCAACGAGACATACATACATCATCGCGTTGTGGAGTCACAAGGCACATAATTAGCTAGCTATCATGTTGGATTTGACTAGATTTAGCCTAACCTTATTTTAATTAATCTTAAGGGTCTATTTGCACTATGTAAAAAAAGCACATCACAGACGTGCAGGCACGTGTCTGTAATAAGGTCTTATTAGAGACGTGCAAAAAGCGCGTTTGTAATAAGCATATACTATAGACACGTGTTACAAAAACGCGACTGTGATAAGCCCTTACTAGAGACTAGTGGGTGTCAACACGCGTCTGTAGTAAGCCCTTACTAGAGATGCATGTTGCCAAGACACGTCTATGACAAGATTAAGGCGCGCCTGTGATAAGAACAATAGTGTAGACGCACCATCGTGTTGACCAGCAGCCTGCTCCTGGTCTCGGCCATTGACATCTTCTTCTCCATGTTTGTTCCAACATATGTAGTCATGCATGAATCCTCGAATGATTAGGTGGGCATGGATTGACAACGAATTCGCGTATTGCTTCTCATTCTCACAGTCAACACATGGGCACCACATAGATGACTTCTATCGATTCACCATATCTGCCTCTGCAACAGCTAGGAAAGATTTCAATCCAGCTAAGTAGTCTCCACAAGTACGGTTTAGAAGATACATCCAGTGGCCTCGATCCTCCATAGTCTAGAAAAGAAGATTAAAAATGGAAGAATATAAGTCAATCTACTTGTTTCGCTACGAGTTTACAATGCAAGTTCACAAATTTCACAAATGCAAGCTCATCATAGTTCAGAATGTAATGCAAGTTCACAAATTTAACTCACCTCTGAATGTCTAACACAGCCGGCGGGGCAGATTGGCTAGCGCGACCGGTGGTAGAGATGCTGCGTGTGCCGGCAGCCGAGTTTCATAGTCACACAAGAATTACGATACTAGCTATTTAGCTGAATTAGCTCGCCGGTCACCTACCTGCTCATGGAACCGATTTGTGATGGACGTAGATCGAGCTCAGCTGAGCACGCCAGGACCAAGGAGGAGAGCTGAGCACACCGACGATCCACTAAAGATCAAGATGGCGAAGAGCAAAGCAGAGTAGAGCACGCCAGGGACCAGGAGGCTGGAGAGCAAAGCACGTCGGGGACAAGGGAGGAGAGCTTAGCACGCTAGCCACCACTAGCCTGTGCAGCGCGCCACTCCGGCCGTTGCTCTCCTACGCAGCACGCCCCTCCGACCGCCGCCCACCTATGCCTCGTGCCCCTCTGGTAGCCGGCCACTTGTGCGACGTGCGCCTCCGCCTGCGCGGCTCGCGCCCCAGCCCGCCGCTCGCTTGAGCGCTCTGCCGCCTGTCCGTTAGCATGTGCCAATGGCTAAGTCCGCAAGCCAAGTACTACAGAGAAGCACCCTCAGAACACACGTCTGCCACTAATTATAGATGCGTATAGAATAGGAAGCGTCTGCTCCAAGTACAAACACTAGAGACATGTGTTTCCAACACGCGTACGAAAGATATAAACGTCTGTAATAAGGCAATTGCTCCAGACGCGTGTTCACAACATGCGTCTATAAAATAACATGCGTCTGTAATATGTGATAGAGTTACAGGCGCATGTTATAAAAGCGTGTCTGTAGCACTATCATAGACGTGTTTTACCAACGAGCGTCTGTAGTAAGCTCTTATTAGAGATGCGTGTTGACCTCGTTGGACCGGCGACCCGCCGACGACTTACTATAGACAAGCGCGTCTGTAAATTCATATCATAGATGCGCTTTTGTGCGGCGTCTGTAGTGTCGCTGGTGGATATGTGACTTTTTTACATCGTGTTGGTTCAGTTGTAAGCTGTGGAAAGGCTATTGTGAGCTATGTGACGTAAACAAGCTATAAGCTGTTAGGTTAAAACAACTATGAAATATACCTCCTCTCTTTTATTTCCCTTAAAACAACTGTAAACGTCACTCTATTTTCATCTAATTGGAAAAGCTAAAAGCTGACGAAAGCCAAAAATATAGTCCAAGATGTTGTGCGAATTGTATTATTTATACTAGCAATAGTCTGGGGTTAAAAGGTACCCTTGGCGGCAGACCTTAAGCACACCCACGTACGCTAAAAAAAGTATTGGTTACTAATGCTGGATCAATAAGCTCACACGGAGTTGACATATATTGAAGCTATAGTGTTCTTGAGGCTAAATGAAAGGGTGAATGCGTCTTCACTCTTGTACATGAAATCCATTGTTCGGGCAACATTGACTGCTACCTCTAAAAGTGCCATAGGACGTTTGTGCTCGATGCATTCTTCAACAATGTCCATCCATGCTTCTTCAATTATAACTTTAAGCATTTTGTTGGCTTCCTCTACTGTCACCTCATATTGGTTCATGTAAGTTTGCACTGTGGATACCACATGCTCCTTAGCTTGTTCACGCTTCAAGGGACAAACGAGTAGGGATAGTTAGAAAATATATAAAAAAGGCAAATGTCTAATTACACTAAATATATATAACCTTTACACTACTGATAAATGTTTTGCAACTATCATTTACAAGAATTTTGTATGTATAGTTGGAGAGATTTTCTAAACCTCATGCGACACGATGTCATTGCCGACACGCCCCACGATACAGACACCTCTAATGATTTTTGGAAAGGTGAGAGCCCACTCAACATCCTCCTTAGCAGTCACATCTCCCAATGAAATAAACCCAAGATTTGTCATATGCATACAACCACTGCTAGGCAAGGAAATTTGGAGGTGCTCTTCAACATTGGTTGGAATGAAATGTTCATCTCGCCATTTCACCTCAGCATGGTAGTTTTTAGCCATGTCAATCACCTAAATAGTTAAATATAAGGATGTTAAAATTAATTGAGAAAACTCATCATGTTTCCTTAATGTGATCTTTAGGAGCAGCTTACCAGTTTCTTGAACAATTCAGCATGCTTGTTTTTCTTGTGTCTTAACTACTCCTCGATCTTATTTGTAGTGTTACGTATGTTGATGAAGAGTGCCTTTATGTATGTTGGAAGCTGTTCTGTGATTTCTTCATCCCACCTGTCATTAGTTTTTTCAAGCAAGGTAAACTTCGGTGACGCATATATAAGTTTTGTTCATCTTAGTTACATGTAATCTATCTTTAAGAACATATAATATCTAGTAGCTAGGCAAACCTTTCCATGGCCGCAGTGAAGATATCGCTCTCCTCTGTGGTGCCGTAGTTGTCATAAAGGTCATCAATTAAGGTCATGATTATGTAAAACTTTGTCATCATTTGCCGTGGATATGATTGATAAGGCTCAAAAAGCACTCCGAGCATCCAAAAATGCAGCTCCACCATTCTGTCCCTTGTAAAGCACAGATCTATTCGTGATTGGAAATCCTTCCACCATCTATACATTGTCAAGTAAATGTGTATTATTAGCTGGCGAAATAAGTAAGCAACTCCATCCAGTAAATTATTACCGCCAATTTACTAATACCAATGTGTGTGGTTTCCTTACACTGTAAGTTCTTTCAACTCATCACAGTAGATAGCTTGCAAGATGTTGTAGTCTAGTTTTGCAAACTCCAGTATGGTCGCATCCCGTGTAGCCTTCTTCTCATATACTGAGATGTAGCGCCTTGTCTCCACTCTCTTGACCCGCCTGAACCGAGGTGTTTCCAAAGTGCACTGGACCTCGTCTTGTTGCTCTGGCCCCAAATTTTCCAGCAGCAGTAGAGATTGGAGGTGGCTCTTGTTGAAAGTGATGATGTTGTCAAGTATATCCTCCCCACGAGTTCTCAGATGCGCAGCATCATACAACATCAGCAAGCAGCTGACATCATCACTTGAAATGTTCCCTTGCTCATCCCTGAATTTCTCAAACACATCTGCACACACATAATTGAACATTCATTCATGCATATGTCAACACAGCTCAAATGAAAGGAAGTCAGCAAAATAACCTGACAACATTGCAAGATTTAGCTGTATGTAGTCAAAGAGGCTGAAATTTTTCCATTTTCTAAAAAACTCTATGAAGGGAAACATATACTGGTTAGTTCTTAGTTGACGATCTTACATACCTGAAGAGACTCCGTACCCATGCTTCCTGAGCAAATAGAACCTCAGCGAGGTGATGTAGAGGTTGTCAGAGCCTCCATCTTTGTCATCGTACACAGAGCAAAGCAAATCATTGATCTCCTTCTTGTAGTGGTAGTCCAGCCCGATCCGTTGCATCGTGTCGACGAGCTCCATCTTCTGTATCAGGTTGGAGGTGGCAACGGTTTCTAATACAATCTGCCTCACTTGTTCCTTCTTGCTCTGTGCCCTCTCCTTCATTGACAAGAACTGCAAAGGACAATTTGATTATTAACGGGGGATCAGAAAAGTCTAGTTCACAAGAACCCTTTTTTGACGATTTCTCCATTTTTTACTGCATCAATGCGGAAATGCTAGCAAAATGATGACATGTTCAAGTTTTGCAGAAAGGGAACAATGGCGACCGGCTTGTTTGTACCTGTGATGGAGTGCATGGGATGTGCTCGAGGAAGAAGTCACCCCATGGGCTTGGGGTGTATGTCAGTTGCTTGCGCTGCAACTGCGAGACCAGTGGGACGGGGCTGCTGGTGGTCATCACGATGGCTCTGGATTGTACGGCCGGGTCGAAGAGGATGGCTGCTACTACCTCGCTGGTTTGGAGCTGCTTGGAGAAGACGGCCTAGATCCCCTGCCTAATATATAGGCTCGCGAATGCACACATCATCAGTAATCTATCTACGTGAGCCTGGTATATTTATATCTTTTATAAAGCTAATCCCCACTACATGTTCTATCTCAACATGTAAGACATCAACATCATCTTCCACTAATAGTCATGTTATGTCACTAACTTCCAACCTCTTAATGCAAGCTATCCATATCTCATATCAGGTTCTTTCTCAACATGCAAGTCATCCACATCATCTTGCACTAATAGCCATGTCATACCACTTAACTTCCAACCTCTTAATGCAAGTTGTCCACGTCATCTCAAGTTCTATCTCAACATGCAAGACATCCACACCATCTTCCACTAATATCCATGCCATACCACTAACTTCCAACCTCTTAATGCAAGCTATCCACGCCATCTCAAGTTCTATATCAACATACAAGACATCCACATCATGTTCCACTAACTATCCACATCATCTTTTACTAAAAGACATGGCATGCCACTAACTTTTAACCTCTTAATGCAAGTTATCCATGTCATCTCTACTTAATTTTATTATTATTTTTTCGCAATCTCCGTAACAACGCGCGCAATATGTTCTAGTTCTTTTATTTATCGATCCCATGAGCCGCTGACGGTTGGGCAGCCTGGTAGCTAGTATTGTTAACACATTTTTGTATCGCTATGGTATTCCTACGTGGTACTCCGTCCGTCTCAAAATAAGTATCGCTATGGCATCGTGCCGATCAAATTTTCTTAAGTTTGACCAGATTTGTAGAAAGTATTAGCAATATTTGTATTTTTAAACAAGTTTATTATAAACTGGATTCAAAGATCTGCTAATGATACTAATTATCTACTATAAATATTAATATTTTCATGTATATGTCTGGTTAAAGTTAAAAACACTCGACACTTAATTATTTTGAGACAAAGGGAGTAGGTTCTTAGACTCCAATCCACGTCTCAAGAGTGTTTCACATGACTTTTGTCTTGAACATAAGTTTCACATGACTTTTGTCAGGTGACGTGTTCGCTGCCTCTCACATCCTGCGTCACCCATCAGGGCAGTACGTCATCGGATCCAACGCTGGTAGCCGGTCATGTCTGTTGCTTGTTGGCACTGCTTCTCTTTGGCATAGTTTCGTTAGCAATGCTGTACTCCATCTGTCCCAAATTAATTGTCGCAGTCGATTTCTGTGTCAAAAGTTTGACTCAAATTTTAGAAAATACGTGCAGTATTTATATGTATAAATAAATTTATTAAAAACTAGATTCAAATATCTATTTAATGATATTAATTATGTACCATAAATACTAATATTTTTTTATATATTTAGTCAAAGTTGTTTCTCGAAAAGCGAAAACAACATATACTTAGCAGAGGGAGTACATTTACACTGTAGCCATTTGTAAGGTTTATTGTTCCTTTCGTTGTCAAAGGACCCTATATCTGTGAAGTAGTAGATCTGGTATTCTGCTTTCTACTGGCACTGTTATTGTTATGTAACATGCATCCAACTATGAGCTGTAGATTGACGTGTTTATCGTTTTTTTAGTATGGTTTTGATGGTATTCAATCATTGTCGATGTGCTTTCGATTTGATTATTGCATTTCAAATGTTACAGTAATATCGATGCCATTTTTGTTATTGTTAACAATGTACGGACTTGGTTCCTAATTAAAAAAAAGTTAGGTGCACCCGCCAGTCCTCAAACTTGTAACGGCGTGTCACTTTTTTTTTATAAAGCAAGCTTTTATTAAAATCTCAAAAGCAATACATTGAGATGATACAAAGCCTTAAAGAGCAATTTCCGACCTCTGTCTAACATGTTGCACACAACTAATAAAAGAGCTAAAATCTGGCACATTCTAGTGACTATCAATTCTTAAACTAGAACCACTCATATGCCTAGAAGATTTTTTTTTCTTTGCCACCTGTGTCAACTGTTGCGATACCGCTACAACTATATCCTGCAAATCCGGCTTCTGCAAAATAGCCCTAAATATGTAACTAGTGGGTAACCAAGTAGATAACCTGCATAGGAGAAACATTTTTTCTTAATATCATTCCAGCTAAGCCAAAGAGACCAACAAGTCACATCTGTTCCTAGCAGAAGTAGAAGCTTCACATCCTTGTTGACACCTCTTAGCCAGCCACTAAACATATGACATATAATGTCTGGTTTTAAAAGTCCTGTTGTTACATGAGTAAAAAGTACCCTTGGCAGACCATAAGCCCACCCACAAACGCCAACAAGTCTTGCTTACTAATGTTGGATCAATAAACTCACACGGAGTTGACATATATTGAAGCTATAACGTCCTTGATGCTAAATGAGAGGGTAAATGCGTCTTCAAGCTTGTACATGAAATCCATTGTTCAAGCAACGTTGATCGCTATCTCTAGAAGTGCCATTGGACGTTTGTGCTCGAGGCATTCTTCAACAATGTCCATCCATGCTTCTTCGATTATGACTTTAAGCTTTTTGTTGGCTTCCTCTACTGTCGCCTCATATTGGTTCATGCAAGTTTGCACCGTGGATACCACATGCTGCGAAGCTTGTTCACGCTTCAAGGGACAGCGAGAAGTAGGGACAATCAGTAGAAAATAAAAGATTTAAAATGTCTAAATGCGTAAATAAATATAACATTTACACTGCTGATGAAACTGGTTTGCAACTATCTTTTACAAGAACTTTATATGTATAGTTTGAGAGATTCTCTAAACCTCATGAGACACGATGTCATTGCCGACGTGCCCCACAATACAGGCACCTCTAATGATTTTCGGAAAGGTGAGAGCCCACTCAACATCCTCCCTTGTAGTCACATCTCCCGGTGAAATGAAGCCAAGATTTGTCATCTCTGCATTGCATACAAGCACTGCTACGGGTGGAAATTTGGAGGTGCTCTTCAATATTGGCTGGGATGAACTGTTCATCACGCCATTTAACCTCAGCATGGTAGAATCTAGCAGTGTCAATCACCTAACTAGATAAATATAAGGATGATAGAATTAATTGAGAAAACTCGTCATGTTTCCTTAATGTGATCTTTTGGAGCAGCTTATACCAGTTTTTTTTTTTTTGACAAATTCAGCATTCTTGTTTTTCTTTCACGATCTGATTTGTAGTGTTTGGTATGTTGATGAAGAGTGCATAAGTATGCTGGAATCTGTTCTTTTATTTCTTCATCCGACCTGTCATTTGTTTTCAAGCAAAGGTAAAGTTTAGTGATGTATATATAAATTTTGTTAATCTTAGCTACAAGTGATCTATCTTAAAAAATGTATAATAGAATATCTAGGTAGGCAAACCTTTCCATGGCCGTAGTGAAGATATCACTCTCCTCTGTGGTGCTACAGTTGTCATAAAGGTCATCGAACGAGGTTGCGAATACAAAAATCTTTGTCATCATTATCCGTGAATATGAGTAATAAGGCTCAAAAATCACTCCGAGCATCCAAAAGTGTAGCTCCACCATTCTGTCCCTTGCGAAGCTTAGATCTATTCTTGTTTTGAACTCCTTCCACCATCTATACATTATCAAGTAAATGTGTATTATTAGCAGTTTAGAACACTGCACATTATTGGTGAATTAATAAGTAAGCAACTCATTAAGTAAATTATTACTACCAACTTAGTATATAGTAAATTGACACTACGAACTACATTGTTACATGAATTAAGTATATATACCAATGTGTGGTTTCCTTACACTGTAAGTTCTTTCAACTCATCACAGTAGATAGCGTGCAAGATGTTGCAGTCTAGTTTGCAAACTCCAGTATGGTCGCTGTTAGTTGATCTCCACCAATAGGCCCAACGGCCTATTGGGCCCTTGGATCTGTGCCCTGATCGGGGGCGTCTAACCCTAATACGGTTGGTGGGTCCCTGTCGCACAACACTATAAAGATAGGTGTGGTTCACGGTTCTAACTACGAGGTTGACTGGAGCCGCCATGACCCACCAACAGAAAACCTAATCCGATCTAAAGAAGAGTGCTGCCAGCGACGGGAAGCCCCACCGACTCCGCCGTCGCCACTGGACCTCGCCACCACTACGCTAGACTCCACTACGCCGAGCTGCCACGACACCGGCGTCCAAGCCGCTGCGGCACCATGGACCAAATGATGACCTAGGGCGAGGTACATCAACAGTTTTCCGATCTAAGTAAGAAGCTTACCCCTTGATCTACTTTATAGAGGTATTATGTGATCCTTACAATGGTATCAGAGAGAGGTTCGCCCGTGTGTAGATCTAGTATGGGTAGTGAATAGAAAAGAAATCGAAGAATAAGGGTTCGATCCATTTCGGATTGAAACCCTAACCCTAATCGGGTAAAAGAAAAGAGAAAAGAGAGCAGGAGGGTGGCGAGCGTCACTGACTGTCGGTCACCACCGCCACCGCATGGGGAAAGCAGCCGCACCGTCGTCTTCGCCGGCGCGCGGCAAGAAAAGATCAGAGGGTTCAACCGAACCCAAGTCGAAAGAAAAATGAATCGGGTTAATCCTAACCCTAACGAAACCTTAATCCTAACCCTAATCCCAAATCGGCAAAGAACCAAGAAGAAACAGACAAGAAAGCAGAGAACCGATCAGATCCAGTTCGGATCTGAGAAGAAAGAGGGTTTTCCTAACCCTAACCCTAACTGGGTGAAAGAAAGATGAGAAGGAGGGCTCGGCTTCAAGTCTACTCGAAACCGAACCCTAAACCCGCAATCAATTAGGGAAGAGGAAGAACAGATTGAATCCCTAACTCTAACTTGAAACCCTAACCCTAGATCCCCATTCGGATGAAATCTGAGAAGAACAGAGAAAAAGATCCAAAGAAAAGAAGGGGAAAGGGGAAGAGCTAGCTAGGCGGCTTACCTAAAGAAACCCTAACCCTAGATCCCCAAAATCGGTTGAATCCGAGAAGAACCAACAAGACCCAAATCAGAAGGGGAAGAAGGGGAAGGGGAGGCCTGCCTCGACCACTGCTGACACCGCCGTAGTACGGCTCGCCGGCGCGCGGGGAGAAGAAGGCCTAGCCGGGGACGCTGCTTGCCGGGCTCGTCCAAGGGGGCGCCACGACCAGGCTGCTCGACGGCGGTGCGCCCACCCACTGGGGAGCACGCACGCCGGTGAGGGGGCCAGCGATGGCGCCATGGCTGCTCGCTTCACTGCTTCGCTCGCTCGGTGCGCTGCGCGGCGTGAGAGAAGAGGAGAGCGGAGACAGAGAGAGGCAAGAGACGGAAATGAGATTAGGGTTTTAGGGATGAGCCGCGGTGTGGGTTTTGATCGGGCGAGATGCGTGGACATCCGTCGGATTGGATCCAACGGCGCAGATCAACCGGGCCTATCTCGGCCCAGGCGGGCGATCGCACCGGGCTGCTTTGCCGGCCCAGGCCCAGGTTGCGGCCTGGGTCAGCGCAGCGCACGCGCGTGCGAGTGAAAGGCCAGAGCTGGGCCAGGCCACTATGCCAGTTCCGACCCAAGATCAGTTTTTTCTTTTTTATTTTCCAGTAATTGCTTATTTCTGGATAATGAAAAATAGCTTAAAGAAAATAGAAAAAGTAAGTTTTCCCTGTGGGTAAAATTCAAAAAATTGAGTATACGTTTTCCACTGCTAAAGAAATTATTTATTCTCCAGTTATTTTGGACCAACATGATATTTAATTGGAGAAAAAAAGAGTTTTTCCGCTGCTAAAGAAATTGTTTATTCTCCAGTTATTTTGAACCAATGTGATATTTAATTGGAGAAAAAGAGATTTTGACATGATTATGATGTTGTTATTTTCTGACCAACGTTGTTAATAACAATATCGTAATGATTTTATATATTAATT
Organism: Miscanthus floridulus; assembly: GCF_019320115.1. Lineage (NCBI taxonomy): Eukaryota > Viridiplantae > Streptophyta > Magnoliopsida > Poales > Poaceae > Miscanthus > Miscanthus floridulus. The sequence goes on along the minus strand of NC_089587.1, from coordinate 61,883,743 downwards.
CTATTTCTGCCCAACGGTGATGTAAAATTAGTGTATAAGAACAGTTGTAAATTTTAATGATTTTATGCATTAATTCTATTTCTGCCCAACGATGATGTAGAATTAGTGTATAAGAAAAGTTGTATGTTTTAATTTTGACCAACATTGGAATTAAGGCATGCAATTGTTGTTATTTTTTATGTTAGAAAAAAGACTGACCTGGCCTTCATTGTGACTGAGGTGGACTGGGTAGTCACCTCACCGTGTCTCACTGAGCCTGTGGCACCGGTGAGGAAAACAAACGAGGCTGATGCCGCTTGGGCAACTAAAGAGAGGGATTTTGAATCCCAAAAGATGTCCTATGACTTTGAGCATAGGAAGTGGGTCACTGCCAACAAAAAATGTTTGGCTGTGATAAAGAACACGATTGAGCCTGCAATTGTGGGTTGAATCCCAGAGTGTGACACGGTCACCGAGTACCTCGATAGAATAAAGAGTCAGTTCACTGGCTCTTCAAAGACATATGCTATCCAACTGATAAAAGCAGCTGGCGACAGAGAGTTATTCTGAAAATAGTGGATAAGAGAGCTCATAATGCGTGGTCGAAATTATGGCACTGTCGATGAGGCTATATTTCAAGGGGGAGAATAGAAATACTAGTTAAGAATAATATTCTTCCTCCATTAGAGCTCTCAGATTTAGAATAATGCAGAGAATGCATAAAAGAAAAGTATGTAAAGAAAATTAAGAAAGATGTCAAACGAAGAGCAGGAATTTTACAGATTATTCACACAGACATCTGTGGTTCGTTTCCTATAAAGAGTGTGAATAGTTATGATTCGTTCATAACATTCACATATGATTACTCCCATTATGGCTATATTTATCCAATCAAAGAAAGAACAAAAGCATTGGATAAATTTAAGATATTTAAGGCAGAAGTAGAAAACCAACACAATTTAAAGATTAAGATAGTCAGGTCTGACCGTGAGGGGAGTACTACGGTCGGCATACCCTATATGGCCAAGTTCCTGGACCTTTTGCAAGGTTCTTACAGAAGAATGGCAAAGTAGCCCAGTATTCTATACCGGGAGAACCTCAGCAGAATGGAGTAGCTGAAAGTCACAATCATACCCTGATGGATATGGTGCATAGTATGATAAGTTACTCCACCTTACCGTTGAGCCTGTGGATGGAGGCGTTAAAAACCACCATTTATATTCTCAATAGAGTACCAAGTAAGTCGGTGCCCAAAACACCGTATGAGTTGTGGACAGGAAGAGTACCCTCACTAAACCACTTACGTGTGTGGGGGAGTCTTGTTGAGGCTAAAGTATTTAACCCAAACATTGGGAAGCTAGATCCTAAAATAGTAAGTTGCCATTTCATTGGCCACCCAAAAAAGTCAAAAGGTTTTCGTTTCTACTGTCTAGACAGACATATAAAGTTTGTGGAAACGAGACACGTTGTCTTCCTAGTGGATGAAATGATGAGGGGGAGCATGGTAGCTCGAGAAATTGACCTTGAAGAGAAGCGGGGTATGCGCCCACTCCGATGATTCATGAGCCAATTTTCTCACTACCTGCTGTCGCTGCACCGACAGTGAAAGATACTATGGTGCCAACACCTGTTGTTATTCCGTCTGTGGCAACAATGAATGACGATGAGGATCATGTTCTTCAAGATCCTATAGAACCTATTACCACACATGAGGGGGAGCAACAACAGCCTCAAACAGAAGATGTGCTAAATGTGAAGGCCCCTAGAAGGTCTCAAAGAGTTAGAAAATAAGCTATTTCTGCTGACTATGAAGTATACAATACTGAGGAATTTTAAATGGAGGATGATCCCACCTTATTTGAATAAGCCATGAGAAGTGATCATTCATCAAAGTGGCTTGAGGACATGGAAGATGAAATAAAATCTATGAATGCCAATAAAGTTTGGGACTTCAATATAATTCCTAAAAGAGCCAAAGCAGTATGCTGTAAATGGGTCTACAAAACAAAACTTGACTCTCAAGGGAATATAGAGAGATATAAAGTGAGACTTGTGGCAAAAGGCTTTACGCAAAGAGAATGGATTGATTACAATGAGACCTTTTATCCAGTCTCATGTAAGGATTCCTTCAGAATCATAATGACATTAGTAGCACATTATGATTTATAATGACATCAGATGGATGTAAAGACGACATTTCTCAACGGGGACTTGGAGGAAAATATTTACATGTCACAACCGAAAGGTTTTATCATGGAAGAAAAAGAACGAATGGGATGCCGCCTAAAGAAATCCATTTATGGATTAAAACAAGTTTCAAGACAGTGGTACTTGAAGTTTGATCTGGCAATAAGAAATTTTGGGTTTAAAGAGAATGTAGAGGATAATTGTGTCTATGTAAAGTTTGAGAATGGAAAGTTTATCTTCCTTGTCCTGTATGTGGATGATATCTTACTTGCTAGTAGTGATGTCAGTCTACTACTGGAGACAAAGAAGTTTTTATCCTTAAAATTTGATATGAAAGATATTAGTGAAGCTTCGTTCGTTCTAGGGATCGAGATTCTCTGAGATAGAAGTAAAGGGGTATTAGGACTGTCACAAAAGGCATACATGGAAAGGATCTTAAAGAAATTTAGTATGCACAAATATAGTCCCTCACCTGCTCCTATAGTCAAGGGCGACAGATATGGAGATTTTCAATGCCTTAGGAACCAGTATGAGATCGATCAAATTGAAAATGGTTCCATATGCTTTAGTTGTCGGAAGCTTGCAATACGCTCAAGTATGTACGCGCCCTGACTTGACATTTGTTACCGGGTTACTTAGCAGATTCTAGAGCAATCCTGGAATAGAACACTGGAAATTAGTAAAGAAAGTCTTGCGTGATTTGCAAGGAACAAAATGCCTCATGATGATGTATAGAAGATCTGATTCACTCTATATAGTGGGATATTCAGATTTTGATTATGCGGGAGATGATAGAAAATCCACGTCTGGACGTGTATTTACTCTCGTAAGGGGAGCTATTTTATGGAAAAGCTCAAAGCAAACCATCACTACATCGTCCACAATGTATGTCGAGTTTGTAGTGTGTTATGAGGCAACGGGGCAGATGAACTGGCTAAAGAGGTTCATACCCGGTTTAAAGATAGTTGACGACATCTATAGATCACTTAAGTTATACTGCGATCATAATTCGGCAGTGTAGTATGTTCACAACAATAAGTCAAGTGGTGCTGCCAAACACATTGACATAAAGTATTATGTTGTGAAAGATAAAGTCCGGGATCTGTCATAAGTCTTGAGCATATAAGTACTAAAAAGATGCTCGCGGATCCGCTTACAAAAGGCTTATCACCCAACGTGTTCAGAGAACATGTAGCTAGCATGGGTTTAAGGGAAAGCCTAAAATTCCTGGACAAAAGAAGGCCCAAAGTTAAGTATCTATTTCAGAACAGAGTGGTGTGTTGTAGCTGTTAAATCTATCGGCAATTGACCGTGACGATGAAACATGCTCTATGCGCTAATCTGTAATGAAATGAACAAAAGTAAATGATATATGAAATTGAAAGATGGTAGTGAGATCAAGGGGGAGAATGTTAGTTGATCTCCACCAATAGGCCCTGGGCCCTCGGATCTGCACCCTGATCGGGGGCGCCCAACCCTAATATGATTAGTGGGCCCCTGTCGCACAACACTATAAGGATAGGTGTGGTTCACGGCTCTAACTAAGAGGTTGACCGGAGCCGCCGTGACCCACCAATAGAAAACCTAATCCGATCTAAAGAAGAGTGCTGCCAGCGACGGGAAGCCCCACCGACTCCGCCGTCGCTACTGGACCTCGCCACCACTACGCTGGACTCCACTGCGCCGAGCTGCCGCGACACCGGCGTCCAAGCCGCTGCGGCGCCATGGACCGAATGATAACCTAGGGCGAGGTACATCAACAGTTTTCCGATCTAAGTAAGAAGCTTACCTTTGATCTACTTTACAGAGGCATGTGATCCTTACAGTCGCATCTCGTGTAGCCTTCTTCTCATATATTGAGATGTAGCGCCTTGTCTCCACTGTTTTGACCCGCCTGAACCGAGGTGTTTCCAAAGTGCACTGGACCTCCTTTCGTAGCTCTGGCTCCAAATTTTCTAGCAGCAGAGACTGGAGGTGGCTCTTGTTGAAAGTGATGTTGTTGTCAAGTATATCTCTTCCCCATGAGTTCTCAGATGCGCAGAATTGTACAACATCAGCAAGCTGCCCATATCATCACTTGAAATGTTCCCTTGCTCATCCCTAAATTTCTCAAACACATCTGCTCATGTAATTGAACATTCATTCACGCATATGTTAACACAGCTCAAAATTTCACACTACACATAATACTAGTTTACCCAACACACATTTAGCATCACCATATATCGATGTAAGGAAACAGATACTACTTGTAGTTGACAATCTTAGGTACCGGATAACCTGAAGATTGTCCAGGTTCTCGATCTTGCTCTCATCAATACCCAGCTTCTCAACCATGTAATCTGAAATGAATGATGGAAAAAGTGAAAAGATGCAGGCATTCAGTTCACTGAAAGTTCAGACAGTAAAAAAACAAGCAGCAGCCAGTAACAGCAGGAGAAGAGGAATCTCACCTTCAATGTTCTTCTTGACATGGCCTGCAATCCCGGAGCTCAGCGGGTACAGGTGTCGTCGAGGTCTGCAGGCAAGAACAAACAGGTCAGAAAACCTTTGCATTCCGTGAAGGGGCTGAGGAACAAGGCAACAACAGAACGAAACAAAAATAAGACAGCAACGGGGCGGCGACATTTTTGCAGGAAGCAGAGCAGAGCGGCTTACCGAAGAGCAGGCAGTCGAACTTGGGCTCCTGGACCTTGTGGCAGCGGTCATCGAACTCCATGTCTAGGGACTGTGGTGAAGAGCGAGATGCAGAGGAGGAATCGAGATTAGCAGGCAGTCCGAATACTTCGCCGGAGAATTCATTCCAACCCAAAATTCCAGTTCGGTCATGTCATTATTTACACCCCCTCTCAAAATTTTATCATTCTTTCTAGAACCCTGAAAAAACTAGATCATCATTTCCAATCTAACAACCAATCCCGCTTTGACGTTTCGTGATAAAGGAAGGGGTAGCCAGTAGCCACTAGCCAGGCCGGTCCATACACCTGACAGGGAGCGTCTCACCCCGCTTTGACGTGATGTGGACTGCGGTGATGGGATTTTGAGCCGAGCTGACGAGGCAGCGAGAGTCACGTGCCATTCCGAGGCCGGAACGGAAGTAGTAGGGCTGTAGTCTGTAGGAGTAGCACTGCCGCATCGCCCGAAGCCCCAAACCGCAACCAAAACCAGCGGACGACCGTTCGTATACAAACCTAAAAGAAGCTAGGGAAGGAGAGCAATGCCGGCGCGGCGGCCCAGGAAGGGCAACCGCCGGATCGACGCGGCCATCGACCACTTCGCCGCCATGGGCTACGCCGCACGCGACATTAGGGCCGTCGTCGCTGATCTCCTCAAGGTGATTTTCGATTAGGTCTCTTCTTTTTCCCCCCCCTGCAAGCAGCATCGGTCTATGGCGGCATTTTAGGGTTTGGGTTTCCTGATCGATTGGGGGTTCGAAATCCGCCTTTTTTGGTGCCGTGAACAGCCAGTTGCAAGGCGTTCTCTTGTGTTCGAGGCGATTGGCGCTTGAATTCGAGTGTGAATGAATGAATGCACTAGCTGATTGATCGATTGTGGTTTTTTCTCTGATACGGCTGTAGGTGTACGGGGGCCCTGGCCCTGATGTGTGGCGCGTACTGGAGGAAGGCTCCTACGAGCTTGTGCAAAACAGGATCTTTGAGATCGAGGAAGAGGAGAAGCAGTAGCAGGACCAGCAGCTGCTGCTGGAGTATCACCAACAGCAGGATGGCGTGGAGGATGAGCCTCCTCAGGTTGGGTGATTTCTCATTTCTTTTTATTGCCTCTCTCAAATTCTCACTTTCTCATTTCAGAACAACATGCTCAATATGGATGGTTTATTATTACTCCTCATACTTTGAAAAACAAAAGAGTTAAATGCATGAGCGGCACTCAAACATGTAAGGGCATTGCCACTTTAAGTCTGCGAACTTTAAAAATATAGTTTTGGGTCCCTAAACTTATTAGTGGTGCACCACATGTCTATGACAGCCACGTGGGCGTTTCTAGCTAATGTGGCATACTGGGGTGGCATATTTTTATATGTATAAGCGCTCATCTTTCATCTTCTCTCACGAATAGATCCTTTTTTCTCCTTGCTTCGCTCTTCTCTCATGGCGACCACAGTCCATGGACGCCGAGGCTCCCCTCACCTCGATACTAGCATGGCATATTTTTCTTCATTTAAGCACTCATCTTTCCTCTTATCTTATGAATAGATCCTTTCTTCTTCTTGCTTCGCTCTTCTCTCATGGCGACTGCAGCCCGTGGACACCGAGGCTCCCCTTACCTCGATACTAACGTGGCATATTTTTCTTCATTTAAGCACTCCTCTTTGCTCTTCTCTCACGAATAGATCATTTCTTCTCCTTGCATCCCTCTTCTCTCATTGCGACTGCAGCATGTGGATGCCGAGACTCCCCTCGCCTCGCTGCTGTAGAGCACAACATGCTACTGCAGTTGGTGCATATATAGGGAAGCTAGCTGCTACTTTATGATCCACGCACATAGGAGTAATTACTGTGACAGTAGTTGTTGCATCTTTTACTATCTAATGGCCGGCGACCTTGGTTAGTCCACCCCACATGCTGACACACATGCATGTTGTATGTATGTGTGACTGCATCCTTTTGCACAAGGGGATGGAGCAGCACTGGTACGTGCGCGGCGAGTCGCTCTTCTTTGACCACCCTTTTTTGACCATTGACCCCGTCCATGCTTTTCTCCACGCGCCTAGCTCGATGATGGCGGTGACAAGCTTCCACACTATATGGATGATGGCAGTGTTGGCTAGTGGTGGGGTAGAATGGCGACATGCAGACTAGCAACAATGAGGTGAGGGCAGCCGCGGCGTCCAACGTGCTGGGTCAGCGTGAGAGAAAAGGGAGACAAGGATCCATTAGTGAGAAGAGGGAAGGAACGTGGTTAAATATAAAAAACATGTCATGTTGGCATGCCACATCAGTAACAAACGTCCATGTGGCTGGTATAGACCTGCGGTGCACCAGTAATAAGTTTAGGTACCCAGAAATGCATTTTCAAAGTTCGTGGATCTAAATGACACCCTTCAAAGTTTGAGGGCCTCCGGTGCATTTCACTCAAAACAAAAAACACCTGGTCTCTCCTTATCGAAAGACCTATTCATCGTTTGCCCAACATGTCTACTCAAAGACACATCGCCATCCATGGTTTATCAGTTTTACCTAAGTGCTGCCAGGGCCACCTAGTTTCAATTATGAATTATAGACCATATTTAGCAATCTGAATGAGAGGAGATTTGGATGTCTGAATCGTCCTAGAATGGAGACACATCTTTTGTCTGTTAGCATTCATGCCCTGATGTCCGATTGTACCCGCTCTTATCACTTCGTTAGTACCAGCCTGTGTCCCACCTAACCAGGGTTAAGTGGGGGACTTATGATAATTTTTTTTTCAAGACCTCATGTTAGAGGCGTATGTCATGGGCCTACCTAGTGGCTAGCAGCCATGCTGAATTAGAGGCGCAGCAAATTGTTCAGCCTTGCGTTAGTTAGCTGATTGGGTTAGTTCGGAAGGTTGGAGGAATGATAGGAAAGAAGAGAGGAATTATAGGGAGTGGTAAGCTAGGGATGCTATTAATCTGTGACTCATATAGGGATTAGAGATAAGCTGGAATTAGAAGAAAAAATCTTCTCTCTTGCTCGGCCATGGGCAAGGTCTTCGGACGGCCCCCTCTCTCCCTCTCAACCCGAGCTGCCACCATAACATGTGTTGGAGATGCCAGGTTCCGATGAGGGCGACAAGTAGCCGAAGGTGCCACCGACGCTGCCACTGGATACCAACGCCAAGGCATTGGCTGACCTCGCCCAGCAGATGGTGTCTCTCTGGGCGCGCCTAGAGCCCTTGAATCCCGACCGCCGGCAACCACCACCTCCACCATGCCACCGGTGTTCCCTTGCGGCATGCTGGCGCACCCCTCCTCGTCATTCTCCATCAGAAGCCCTCCTCTCTTCCCTGTGCGGTGCTGACCAGCAGGCATCTAGCAAGGAGAAGGCATGCATAGGGTCACGACAGGCATGCTGCAGGGCGCCTTCGCTGGTTGTTGTCGGTGGCATGACCATCTTGCTGCCTTCTAGGGTGATGTGCATGCTGACGACGCAGATAGGTGGAGCTCCATTTTCCTCAGCAAGATGCGTGGCTGCATGCAATTGCTATGCCTAGCTCATCCTTTTGGATGGGGCTGGGTGTGGGCTCGTGGCTCGGGCTGGATGTACGTGGTGGCCAAGCTGCATGGGCTGCTGTGCTCTTGTTTCTTCAAGACTTCAGTCCATCGTGCGGACTGCTCCATGGGATCCAGGTGGTTAATTATACATGTGCAATTATTGCGTTCAGACGGTGTCCACCTTCCATTGAGGAGGCCACGAAAATAAAGAGTCCATATCTATTTCGGGCCGAGAATAATAAAATGAAAATGTAAAATGCTTTTTTTAGTTGTTAGGTACGTGTCGAGTCAAGTTATGGTTATGAGATGGTTTGGTTGTAGCTCGAGGATGAGTTGCTTGTCCAGCAGGGGTGGTGTTAGAGGCTTATGCTGTAATGTGGGGCAAGAGATTCACTCATAGAGCAAAAAAGGCAAGCATGAATAATTAGAAGGAAAATCCTTCCCTCTTGCTCGGCCGTGGGCAAGGCCGCCCGGCCGGCTCCTCCCCCCCCCCCCCCCCGGCTGGCCCCCTCTCTCCTTCTCAACCTGAGCCGCCGCCATAACAAGCTGCCAAAGGTGCCACCACCGCCGCCATCGGATCCCATCGCCAAGGCGCTGGCCGACCTCGCCCAGCACCTAGGCCCTGAAATCCCGACCACCGTGGCGACCACCACCACCATGCTGCCGGTGTTCCCCTGCGGCCGGTTGGGCTATGGGACATTCATTGTCTCCATGTCAGAATCGAAGATGAAGGAGATTGTCCAGGAGCAATTGAGTAAGAAGAGTGTCCGCCAGGTGTCGGAGGCGGTGCGACTAAAGGTTGTTTCTCGCTGCCTCGTAGCATGTCGGCGGGTGCGGGAGATGCGCGATCTGTAGCTAATTCAGCCCTAGACCCTTTCACAGCTCCTCCAAGTTGTGCATCGTTGCGTGGAGGACCTTGTTCTCGTCTGCCGCATCGGGGATCTGGGGCATGCGTTTCCCCCCGCGGGCGGCGGGCATGCTGTTTCCCACATGGGTAGTGAACTCTGAGTCTGCGGTGGAGGCGGCTGGGGAGGCGCACCCCTCCTCGCCATTCTCCATTCTCCATTGGAAGCCCTCCTCTCTTCCCTATGTGGCACGGACCAGCAGGTATTAGGCGGGGAGAAGGCATGGGTCATGGGCAGGCGCGCATCGCGTAGCGCCGCCACATTTCGCCATCGACTACCGTGGGGTCGCCTCTTCTGGTCGCTGTTGCGGCACGACCACCTTGTTGCTTTATGGGTGATATGCATGCCGAGGCGCAGACAGGTGGAGCTCCATTTTCCTTGGCAAGATGCATGTCTAGGACGTGGCTTACAGTTTGGGCTGGATGTGGTGGCCAAGCTGCGTGGGCTGTTGTGTTCTTGTTTCTTCAAGACGTCAGCCCATGTGCGGACTACTCCATGGGATCCAGGTGGTTATGCATGTGCAATTATTGCATTCAGACGGTGTCTACCTTCCTTTGAGGAGGCCGCAAAATAAAGAGTCCAAATCTATTTCAGGTCGAGAATAATAAAATAGGCTGAGATGTAAAAGGCTTATTTTTAAGTGTTAGGTTTGTGTCGAGTCGAGTTATTGTTATGAGCTGGTTAGGTCGCAGCTCGAGGACAAGCTGCTTGTCCAGGAGGGGTGTAGTGTTATAGGAGTATGTTGTCATGTGGGGCAAGAGATTCACCCGTAGAATATAGAAGGCAAGCGCAGTAAAATCAGGAAAGTGGCTAGGTTGGCACCAAACTGAGGACAATCCTGGGCGCACCATTAGCAGGTGCAAATTTAGAAGCTTAGCAAGAGTGATTGAGAGAGAATTAAGGGGTGATTGGGCTACCTAACGGCTATTTATACCATTAGCTACTATGAGAATAAGCATGCAGGAATTAGAAGGAAAATCCTTCTCTCTTGCCCGGCCGGCCCGCTCTCTCCCACTCAACCCTAGTCGCCACCATAACACCTCTAATGACACCTGTGTATTTCCATGTTAAAAAGAAGTTGTTCATACAACCATTGCATATGTGCAGACTTAAAGGGTTGGTAGCTTAATCCGGGAAAAAAAGATGCCGTACTGTGGCTTAAATGACAAAACAAACTGAGCCATTAAGTAAAATATACTAACATCTTGCACACACTCCTCTAAGTGCTGCAAGCATCCTGCTTCACCTATTCTCCACTGCAAGGCTTCTTCTCTGATGTTGTATATCTAACTGTGATTGTGCCACATTTTGTTTGACAAACTATTATGTTCTTTATCTCTTTTCAAGTGCGCTAAATCATCATTGTATCAATATGGTTGGTGGGTAGTTCTGAAAGAACTGATTTCACCACCAAATAACTTCGAGTTGGTATTAATTTTTGTTTGAAGCCAACAATCTTACACTACTGGATTCAGGTTCTTTGCCGAGTGCCTGAGGCACTCGGCAAAGGCTATATTGCACTCGGCAAAGCCTTTGCCGAGTGCGGCACTCGGCAAAGCCTTTGCCGAGTGCGGCACTCGGCAAAGCACACACGGCAAAAAATTGATCGGCAAAGCACTCTTTGCCGAGTGTATTTTATCGGGCACTCGGCAAAGGCTTTGCCGAGTGCCCCGGGGGCACTCGGCAAAGAAAAGCGACCGTCACGGCGCCGGTCCCGTTGATGGTCACTTTGCCGAGTGTCAACCCTGCAGGCATTCGGCAAAGTTTTTTTTAATTTTTTTTTAAAAATTTCTTTGCCGAGTGCCAACCCGTGAGGCGCTCGGCAAAGATTTTTTTTTTAAAAAAATTTCTTTGCCGAGTGCCAAACAGTGAGGCACTCGGCAAAGAGCTTTTATTTTTTTTTTGAAAATTTTCTTTGCCGAGTGCCAACCCTCCAGGTACTCGACAAAGATTTTTTATTTTTTTAAAAAAATTCTTTGCCGAGCGCCAACCCAGAAGGCACTCGGCAAAGAGCTTTTATTTTTTTTTGAAAATTTTCTTTGCCGAGTGCCAACCCTCCAGGCACTCGGCAAAGATTTTTTATTATTTTTTAAAAAAATTCTTTGCCGAGCGCCAACCCGGAAGGCACTCGGCAAAGAGCTTTTATTTTTTTTTGAAAATTTTCTTTGCCGAGTGCCACCCCTCTAGGCACTCGGCAAAGATTTTTTATTTTTTTTAAAAAGCTCTTTGCCGAGTGCCAACACGGCAGACACTCGGCAAAGTTTAATTTTTTTTTAAATTTCTTTGCCTCTGCAATGGAAGCCTCAATTCTGGCTTTATTTCTATATTTTTTGCGAAGAGTCTTCAGACATCTCTCGATTGGATAGCACCAACGGTTCTGCACGGGCCCCCCCATCCGTGCCTCATATGGGAGGTGCACAATCAAATGCTGCATCGACAAGAAGCAGGCGGGTGGAAAGATCTTCTCTAACTTACAGAGCAATACAGGTGCCGCTTTTTCCAAGTCATCAATGACGGTCTGAGAGAGCTCCTTGGCACAAAGCTGGCAGAATAAGTAGCTCAACTCTGCTAGCACTTGCCAGACATGCTCCGGGACATAGCCTCGAACCATCGCCGGAAGAAGCCGCTCAATCCATATGTGGTAGTCATGACTCTTCATCTCGTTGACTCGCAGAGTGCCTAAGTTAACTCCCCTCTTTAGATTCGCTGCATACCCATCAGGGAACATTAGCTTCTTGATCCATTCAAGTACTTCCCTCCTTTGGTCCTTTTTCAAGACAAAATCAGCCTTAGGCCTTCTCCAGGTCTTGCCACGACTAGGAGGTTGCATCTCTTGATTTGGTCTATCGCACAACGTTGCCAGGTCTACTCTAGCCTTTGGGTTGTCCTTAGACTTTTCAGTGTCCATGAGTGTTGCCCAAAGTGCCTCGGCAACATTCTTTTCAGTGTGCATTACATCAATGTTATGTGGTAGAAGAAGATCATCAAAATAGGGGAGCCTCGTCATGCCCGAGATATGAGTCCACATATGCTGCTCACCATATCCCACAAAACCACCTTCTTCATTGGGCACGAGAGCACCTATCTGAGCATGAACCTCGGCACCATTCATCATCCACGGTGCAGGGTTTGTCACTTTGATGCCTTTCGTAAAGTTCTTGATGTCTTGTCTGAATGGATGGTCAAGAGGTAGGAATTGATGATGTCTATCAAACGACGAATACTTGCCACCCTTCTGCAACCAAATAAACCTCACACCTTCCTTGCATATTGGACATGGGAACTTCCCGTGAACACACCAGGCGCAGAATATCCCATACGCCAGGAAGTCATGCAGGGAGTAGTGGTACCAAACGTGCATTTTGAAGGTTGTCTTTGTAGCTCGATCGTATGTCCATACCCCTTCGTCCTAAGCACGGACCAATTCATCAAATACGGGCTCCATGAATACACCCATATTACTCCCTAGGTGTCTAGGAATTATCAACGACAAGAATACGTTATGTCATTGAAAGGAGACACCGGGGGGGGGGGGAGATTAAGGGGGATAACAAAGACGGGCCAACATGTGTATGGGGCAGCCATCATTCCATAAGGATTGAACCTATCTGTTGCCAACGCGACACGTACATTACGAGCCTCATCTGCTTTGTCACGATGTTTGTCATTAAAGCAGATCCAAGCTTCACCATCGGATGGATGTACCATCTTGTCAGGATTATACCGTTTGCCATTTTTGTGCCATGTCATCTGTTTCGCGGATTCCTCGGTCATGTATAGCTGTTGGATCCTCGGTAGGAACGGAAGGTACCGTAGGATTTTCATGGGGATCGTAAGTTGCCTCTTCTGGCCATCATCAGAGTCTACCTCTAAGTACCTAGAGGATTTACACTTTGGACAGAACTTTGCATGCTCGTGTTCTTTCCTAAATAGGAGGCACCCTTTCGGACAAGCATGTATATGCTCATATGGCATCTTAAGTGCTCGAAGGAGTTTCTGTGACTCGTACATGCTCTTCGGCAGAATGTGGCCCTCCGGAAGCAAGGTGCCAATCACGGTCAACATCTTATCGAAGCCAGGTCGACTTAAGTTTAACTCGGACTTCAACCCCATTAAGTGTCCAATGGCATCCAGTTGAGACACCATTGACCGATCATGAAGGGGTTCTATGCCAAGTCCATCATATCGTAGAACGCCTGTGCGGCTGCTTCCATCTTCTCCTCACGTCCCTTATCGAACTATCCTTGGTGAAAGTCATCTAACATGTCTGCTACCCCGGCATCAGCATCAAAAGCCTCCACCCGTGGTCTCACCACCTCCTCTCTCATACGATGGGCTTCACCATGGTGGACCCACCGGGTGTAGTCCAACGTAAATCCATTCTTCACAAGATGTTTACCCATTTCCACCTTGTTTACCCTTCTCCTGTTTCCACATTTGCTGTAGGGACACAAAACTAGGCAATGTCCTTTAGCAGCGTTGCCAAATGCACTGTTCAAGAAAGCATCGGTCTTGTTCATCCATTCCGTGGTGTAATCACTCTGACTTCTCCAGCCCGTGTACATCCACTGACGGTCATCCATCCTCTAACATATGTATCGGCGAGTAATGTAACCATCAATTGCATCTACATGGTGTTCCTACTATCTAATAGGTGAGGATAGGTCCTAATCCCACCCGTAGATGCGTAGATGAGGTTAGTTTCCATGCTCTACTCCTATCCGAGACAGAATTTCAGCAGCACCTCCCCGCTGTTCTCCAGATACACGTCCTGCCAAAGAAGAGTGTGTATCCGGAGAACAACAGGGAGGTGATGTCGAAACTCTATCTCGGACTAGAGCAGAACATGGAAACTAACCCATCTACGCATCCGCGGGCTGTCCAAAAAGCGTGGACAATCTGAAATAGATACGGTCATAGATATGCAAAGATCTGCATACCTTCAACCGTATCTCTTTCGAACGGGAGACGCCTAACTGGGTTACGCGATCTACGACAATGATACAAAAAGATGGGTTATACCTAGGGTGGCGACGGAGTCAGGCTAGCGAGGCCATGGCGGGTCGGTGCAGTGGCGAGACGACGCGGTGCAGGCAGACCGACACGGTGGCGAGAACTCCGACTCAACTCTGACGGGCTCTTCTCTACAAAAATAGAACAAAATACTGTCATTTACAAAAAAATTCGGCAGAACCTCCCCTGCACGGTGAGGTTTCCAAAACCTGCAAAAAACAACGGCACGATGGCCGACAAGCACATATGGCTCAACAGAAGCCATGTAGTTTGGATATCAATCCATGCAGAAGAATATATCCAAGTAGTACCACTACTTGTACTACTACTTTCACTATTGCTACTACTACTACTACCATTGGTTCTTCTACTACTACCACTATTGCTACAACTACTACCATTAGTTGTACTACTACTACCACTACTTCTACTACTACTACTACCACTAATTCTACTACTAATACTACCACTAGTTGTACTAATACTACCACTAGTACAACTAATACTACTACAACTACCACTACCTCGACAATAATAAGTGAGAAGGCATACCTGACGGGCGACGGGGTAGGGGCGGGCGGCGTCGGGATCGGGCGGAGTCGGGGACGGGGTCGAGCACGGATGGCGTCGGGGCGGGTGGTCCATGGGGCGCGGCCGGGGGCAGGGCAAGGCCGGAAAAAAGGCGCGGCCGGGGCGCAGGGCCGGCCGGGGTCAGGGCGGCGCGGCCAGGGGAAGGGCCAGCCGGGGGCACGGCGCGGCCTGGCGCGCGGGCAGCGGGCGACGCGGCTGGGGGAAGGTCCGGCCGGGGGCACGGCGTGAAGGCAGCGGGCGGCGCGGCCAGGGCAAGGGCTGGCCGGGGGCAGGGCCGGTCGAGGGCACGGCGCGCGGGCGGCCAGGCGCGTGGAGATGTCCTAGTTTGTAAGCATCGTACATGACAACGTGCATGAAATCTTCTGAAATTTTTATCATAGCCTCCACATATGATATTACGACATCTCAACAAGTTTCATGATTTTTGGACTTCGTTTGCTTTTTATAGAATTTATAAACACTTCACACGCAATTTCGCGGACATGTTTCGTGAACAAGATGTCCGAAATTTTGGGTCCGTTCCTGGATACGGCCTCTCACAACACTCACTAACATGACTATCAATTTTTGAATCATTAAACTCCATTATTCGTACCACGTGCAGTTCAAATTTCTAATTTCCGGAAAAATTCAAGTAAACGAAATAAAGTAACTAAATATAACAAAAAGCCACAAAAAATCCCCAAATTGTAACTAGGAGTTCCTGGTGCTTTAAAAAGGCTGCACACAAAAATTAGAGGCCAAAAACAAAAAAAATAAAAAAACTTTGCCGAGTGCCGGGGCATGGCACTCGGCAAAGGGTGTCTTTGCCGAGTGCCAGCCATTAGGCACTCGGCAAAGAATGTTTTAAATTTTTTTTTAAATTTCCTCTTTGCCGAGTGCATCCACAGGAGCACTCGGGAAAGAAATAATAAAAAAAATTAAATCTTTGCCGAGTGCCGTCTAGGGGGCACTTGGCAAAGTATTTTAAAAATAAAAATTTTTTCTTTGCCGAGCGCCAGATCTGAGACGCTCGGCAAAGAATTTAAAAAAAAATTTAAATCTTTGCCGAGTGCTAGCCATCAGGCACTCGGCAAAGAATGTTTTAATTTTTTTTTTAAAATTTCCTCTTTGCCGAGTGCATCCACAGGAGCACTCGGCAAAGAAATAATAATAAAAAAAAATAAATCTTTGCCGAGTGCCGTCCAGGGGGCACTCGACAAAGTATTTTAAAAATAAAAAATTTTCTTTGCCGAGCGCTAGATCTGAGACGCTCGGCAAAGAATTTAAAAAAAAAATTTAAATCTTTGCCGAGTGCCAGATTTAGGGCACTCGGCAAAGAAATTAAAAACAAAAAAAAACAAATCTTTGCCGAGTGCCTAACCGCAGGCGCTCGGCAAAGAAGGCTGTGACAGGACGCCGTTTCACGGGCAGCCTATGCCGAGTGTAGAGATTTTGCCGAGAGTCTGGCACTCGGCAAAAGAAGTCCTTTGCCGAATGCCCGTGTTTGCCGAGTGCAATTCTTTGCCGAGTGTAGCACTCAGCAAAGAAGGTCTTTGCCGAGTGCCCGATTTTTGACACTCGGCAAAGAATTTTGCACTCGGCAAAGTCTCTGTTTCCAGTAGTGTTACCTCTGTATGTGTCCTGTGTCCATGAACATTTGAATGCCTAAGTATGCAACGTGAACCAGTGTAAATGAAAAGTTTTATATTATGCTAAAGTAAATATAGTGATCATTTTGTGTTTGTACAATAATCTATCTTGGATATCACTATGACTTTCGGTATTACTATGTTTTCAGGGCCATTAAGTCCCTTACGCTACAATGATGATGCCAAAGTTGATACTGACACAATGCAGCAAACTGAAAGTTGTTTCCTCTAACTAAAGTCCTTTGGGTCATTATTCATTAATTTATTATTATGATTTTTGTTGTCATCCAATCCACAAATGCTTATGCATGTTGTGGAATTCTCAAATAGGATGATATAAATTTCAACACTAGTAGAATGGAGAAAACTAAAAAAGAATGGTAAACAAACTGTCATGCCATAATACGACATTTTTCTCTAAGCAGAAACTCTGAGTCATAATATATGATATTATGATTATGATTTATGTTATCTATTTGATGATGCATATTCATGTTGTGAAATTGCCAGTGGGCTCAATTCAATAAGTTTTGTACATTTGTAGGTACCAGCAGAGACTAAGTCAGCATATGAGGAAGTGGAAGATCCTATGTTCATTGAACCACCTGCTCGTGAAGCTGTATTGCCACTTAATGCAGCTAGAAGGACTGGCCCAAGGGGACCCTCCTATTATGGATGGGGTGGATGGCTTAGTGAGTCAGAAGATGAGGAAGAGGAACAACCTACTGGTCAAAAACATGAGGTGCATGTTCTAAGTCCAGGAGAGCGAGCCCAGTATATAGATGGTATGTGCACCCTATTACTATGCTATTTGTGTTGAGTTGTTACTTTAAACCAAATTTCTATGAATAGTCAACATCTTGAATTTTATTGCCATTGTGACTTTGTGTCACCACTGAAGACCAAACTGCGGAGATGGCGCCGGAAAATACTGAAGACGCTGTTGCTGAAGAAGGGGAGCCAATGACTGAAGAAACTGAACATGGGAACATTCAGGCGGGAAGGCGTGCTGGGCCTCCAAGACAGAAGAAGGCGAACGTTAGACTAGCTGGGCCAGAGTGGGCTAAGTAGAGAGGGACCCTGTGCGGCCCAGAACGGAAGGCAGTCCAGGTCATGTACCGTTGAGCGAGAGGAAGAGAACTCGAACATGATCACTGGATCAGACCGTGCTTGAGGGCGACGGTGGTGGCGGACACGGCGGTAGCCGGCGTTCGAGATCGTGTATCCACCAAATACAACCGAATCATCTATAGAGAGTCCTCTATGGTTACACTTTGATCCAAAGATGGTCACTATGGCTTATGATCTCCTTAGTTATATATGAACTACCGAATCATCGTTATCTTTCATCAGTTTTGAATATAACATGCTCCTTGCTAGCGATTTGGATTGCCGTTGGACACACCCTTATTTCTAAATGTTGATCCCTATGCCATATCAGAGGATCGCCATCTATTCTATGTTAATCGAAAATCGTTTTGCTTGTTCTAATCAGTAATCCTTGTTTCTGATTTTGACAGGGTAGCTGATACCAACCTGGCAAGGTCCATGATGCTCCACTAAGACGCAGAAGTCCATTGCTGTGTTTTTGGTGTCGCGGAAACCAAAAACCGACTTTCAGAATCCTTTTAGACAAGGCTAACAGTCTAGCAGAAGTATCTATCAATATAGAACGTGTGCTTGATGAGTGTTAAGTAATAATATAGAACGTGTGTAAGTAGAGCATGTTCCGCTAGTTTAAATAAGAGCCAACTTTGATTGAAGCAGTCTGCAGTGACATAATTTTAGAGGCTGAGAATAAGAGCTTAACTTTGATTGAAGTAGTGACACAATTTTAGAAGGTGAGATGATGTTTAATCCAATATTCTAGGCGTTGAAATGCTTACGCATTCGCGGAAAAGGTGTTCATAGGAGAACGATTACAGTGCTGGTGACGTTGTCTCTGAATGCATTCGTTTTCTGTCAGTGCAAAAAGAAAAAAAATTCCGTTGCCAGGACACGAACCCAGGTCTCTCGGATGAGAGCCTGAGTATCCTAACTCGGCTAGACTACAACGGATTGCACTAGAACTCATGTAATCCCTTATCTCAAACAAGAATATTAAAATCGATGGGACACCACGCTCCGTACCCATGCTTCCTGAGCAAACAGAACCTCAGCGAGGTGATGTAGAGATTGTCAGAGCCTCCATCGTTATCTTCGTAGACAGAGCAAAGCAACTCGTTGATCTGCTTCTTGTAGTGGGTAGTCCACCATGATCTGTTGCAGCGTGTCACATCTTCCGTACCAGGTTCGAGGAGGCAACGGTTTCTAAAATAATCTGCCTCACTTCTTCCTTCTTTTTTTTTCTCGAACGTGCCGTGTAGCACGTATTTCATTAAGAGGAAGTAGACAACACCAAACCAAATAACAAACGGCTCAACACTAGGTAACCAAAGGTTTCCTAGGCGAGGAGAAGACACAAGCGAAAAAAAAAGTTGCAGTATACGTATAGTTGAAATGTCCTTTTGAATCGGTACCAGTACCACTTACTAATGCTTTCATGCATAACTTTGCAGTGCCACCGGCAACTCGATGAACACACTTGTGGCTTCTATGTTGCCCATCACATGAAGTTAGCGATGGCGGCTGCAACTTCTAAAAATCCTTCGACAGTGCCGGCCCTGGGGGGGTGGGCGTGGGGCAAACGGGGGCGGCCGCTCGAGGCCCTGAACGCTGCTGGGCCCCTCCCAGTATACGTATTCAGTACTAGTATTAGGAAGGAATATTAAGAATTTTATTAGTTTATACCTGGCCCATATATAGTCCAAAGATCAAGAAGGCAATGGCAACACTTGAGAAGGCTTAGAGCCCAGCCCAGGAGTTCTACAGATCTACGATGCCCAGCGACGGGACAGGTTCACGGGACGAAGCTTTGACTTGAATAGGCGGCGATTACGCGTGCGCACACGTTCTTTCCGAGCTTCGACGAGACAACGATTCCGCAGACCGCAGTTCGCCAGACGCCAGGCCGGAGGACGCCGTTGCCGGCCGGCTGCCCAGCTCGCCTCTCCCGCTTGACTCTTCTGCCGCCTACTGAATCAGTAGGTTATCTTTGCTTCCTTTTAATCTCTCAATTGAGAATCAAATTTATCTGTTAGAAACTTAGAGTACACTGATCATCTATTAGATGAGATTCATACTGATGCCATCATCAACGACTTCGCACAAAAAATGTTAGAGGAAACTTTTAAAGTAAATTTAATATGTATAATTTGTTTGTATAAATATTGCTTTTAAATACATGTTGAGTGTCAAGAAAAATTTAAATATACATATTGAGTATTTTTTAACGTGTTTATTTATAAAGGGCCCTGAGTTTTGGTTCGGCTCCAGGTCCAAAATAACTCAGGATCGGCACTGTCCTTCGGTATAAACTACTGCTTCTAAGAACCCTGAAGCTAGATATGGCTCTTCTCAGTGTTGATTTATTGTCGTCTCTTACCTAAAGGCTGTTTTTCTTCCCTTTTTATATGCAAGGATTCTGAGGTTCCTAGCACAGTACTGGATAGAAATGTTGTCTAGAATCCGAGAAAATACCACTTACCATGCATAACTTTGCAGTGCCACCAGCAACTCGATGAACACGCCTGGAGAGCAGAAGGCTGAACTTGCGGCCGGGCGCGGCATCGGGCGTGCGGCCCCGGCAGGGCCCTGGCGGCTAAGGGGTGTGGCCCCGGCAGGCGGCCACGGTAGGGCCCCGGCCTGCTGAGGGGCCACTAGTACAGAAATAATTTTTAGAGGCGGTTAAAATCGGTTTTCAGAGGGGTTTGAAAAACCTATGGCCTCTAACCCTTGTTTATACGGTCCCCTCTAAGGTCCCATACATGCAAGTAGGAGTCCTACTCTTAGTAGAATTCTACACTTAAGTCCTAATAGAACTAGAAGTCCAAATAGCACACCTCTCTTGAGTCCTAGTCCAAGTAGGATTTGAGTCACCACCACACAATAAGATGTGTATTTTATCTGACAATTCAATCGAGAACAATTGTCTTCTTATTTGAAATGTTGTGGTAACTTCTTAATTGAGAGATAAAATACTTCAAGGCCTAGTAGACAACAAGACTCACTATACCATGTATGTATAGTTTGTACATGAAAAATAACCACAAATAGTATATTTGGAACACAAATACATGTATTATGATATATAGTACAACACTCATATTACTTATACAATAGTTTGGGGATTAAATGTACCCTCGACAGACCTTAAGCCAATCCGCGTACACTGAAAAGTCTTACTAATGCTAGATCAATAAGCTCACACAGAGTAGATGTACATAGAAGCTATAATGTCCTTGAGGCTGAATGAGAGGGTGAATGCGTCTTCACGCTTGTACATGAATCCACAATTCGTGCAACGTTGACCGCTGTCTCTAAAAGTGCCATGGGACGTTTTTGCTCAAGGCATTCTTCGACGATGTCCATCCATGCTTCTTCAATTTTAACTCTAAGCTTTTCGTTGGCTTCCTCTATCATCACTCCATATTGCTTCATGCAAGTTTGAACCGTGGATGCCACATGGTCTGAAGCTTGTTCCCGCTTCAAGGGACAGCAAGAAAAATGTGAGTCTTTAGAGAATAATCTGATGTTGAATGGCTGAATGCACAAATGGAAATATGTCATATTCTAACTAATAAGAAATGGAAAATCTTTTCGCAACATTTAAGAAGTTTATATGTTGTGGAGAGGTTTGGTAAACCTCATGTGACATGATGTCATTGCTGATGCGCGGGCCACAATACAAACACCTCTGATGATTTTGGGAAAGGTGAAAACCCACTCAACATCTCTCTTGTAGTCACATCTCCTAGTGAAATGAGTGCAAGGTTTGTCATCTGCATACATGCACTGCTAGGGATAGAAAGTTGGAGGTGCTCCTCAACATTGGTTGGGACGAAGTGTTCATCGCGCCATTTCACCTCAGCATGGTAGGCAGTGTCAAACTGTCAATCACCTATATATGGGTAAATCGCTACTACAAAAAGCATTTATAGGGGCAGCTGACGATGGTTTGTAGAGGCGGCTCGACCAGCCGCCCCTACCATACCGTCTCTACAAATCATGCATTTGTAGGGGCGGTTCTCAGACCGCCCTTACAAATCGATTTGTAGAGGCGGCTGGTGTTATCAAGTATTAGCTTCAACTTATCTTTTCTTTCAACAAGTAGCTTACAATCATTAAATGATTTATCAGGATTTAAAACATGAGGAAATCTTTAAAACAACTTAATATTTGTTGAAACGATGAACATTTGCTTGTGGGGAGTTCGTGGTTAGTATAATAAACATGTTCTCTTCGAAAAAGTGGTTTGTTGAAAGTTGCAGAGTTCGTGTTATAAAATAAGTGTGGACCTCAAAATGGGCAAAAATTATTAATTATTGAATTACTGTCAGTGTATCTCCCCGGTCAACCATTATTTTTAACTCCATACATTTGGTCTAAATATCAATAAATTACCTCAAAAGTACCTTTTTTAAACATTTATTCCTACATAGTCATCTTGAGAGCCATTAATTACTAACATCACCACATCAGAGCAAGGGAAGCCAAAAGATATAGCACTCCTAGTTTCCTATACTGGGTGCAATCATCAGCTATAGAAATATGTAAAACTTACAGAACATAATATATAGCATTTAAGAATTTAGTTTTTCTAGAAAATCAATATCAGTACACCACACAATGACATAAAGGCAACGGCATGTTCTCGAGAATAAAACTACCAGGCGAACCGCACCAGCTAACTTGACAAACTATTAGAAACACCACTTTTCCAAGACAAATGAAAATCACATCCAATCCATGATCCAATGAACTAAGCACACAAGTGTCCGGATGAAGTAAGCAACCTCTAGAACACAGCAGCAGACTCTCAATTCTCGAACGGTTCACAGCGGCGGAGAGTACTACCTACGACCACAGACTGAGTCCGCCAGGCTGAACACCACCGGCGACATCCCCGCGCCGGCTCCATAGCTTGTTGCGTCTGAAGCTGACGACAAAGGGCTCGACGCCGCCAGATTGGGCCAGTTCCACGCGCTCCCCTTGTCCTCCTCCACTTTCACTGCCGCCATGGTGACCATGTACCGCCGCATCTACCACATCACCACAGTAGCCACCTAAAACCACATAGAAATGGGGAACAAACAAAACCTCGGTTAAAATTCCCCAGAAACGCTTGAAAAGGCGGAATCAAAGGGGCGTCGATGCATTAAAAACCGCAAAACCCCTAGATCGGGGAATCAGGGAGGATCGAGGCGGAATCAAAGGGGCGCCGCGAGCAAAAACCCTAGCTCCGGCCCCGCCGCCGCCTTAGGTACCGCCTCGGCCTCCACCTCCTCCATGGCGTCCTCTGGCCTCAGCTGCATCCTGTCGCTCCGGGTGGGCCCCTCTTCGAGCCTCCGCTTGCCGCGTGGGGGTGGGGACCGGATCTAGGCCCACCGTGGCCAGATCTGCCGCCGACCACCAGCTAGCACCTGTGCGTTGCCTCGGCCGGGGCTCCGCGCCGCCACAGTGGAGGCAAGGAGGAGGGCGGGGGAGGTGAGGAGGAGGCCGGATCTGCACGGGGAAGGCGAGGAGGAGGGCGGCGGAGGCGAGGAGGGCGTCGCGGAGGCGAGGAGGGAGCGAGCAGGTGGAGGCGGGGTGCGAGTGAGCAGGTGGAGGCGAGGAGGGAGCGAGCAGGTGGAGGCGGGCCGGGGTGGGTGCGAGCGAGCAGGTGGAGGCGGGGTGCGAGAGCAGGTGGAGGCGAGGAGGGAGCGAGCAGGTGACGCGAGGAGGCCTTTTATATGTGCAACATTTGTAGGGGCGGCTGGTGATTGAGCCACCTCTACAAATCACAACACCGGATGGGGTCGGTGAGTGAGCTGCCCCTACAAATGTACCCATTTATAAGGGCGGCTCGTATCACCAGCCGCCCCTACTGTTAGATTTGTAGGGGTAGCTGGAATTATGGGACCCGAGCTCACCCACTGTAAGGGCGGTTGCTAGTGGAGCCGCTTCTAAAAAAAAAAAACTTCCGTTGCTAAAAATCGTTTTTTAGTAGTGAATGTAAGGATGGTAAAATCTATTATTACCGCAAAAAAAAGGAGTTGAGGTTTCGTGCACTTCGTCATATTCGCATGCGCGCTCGGCCGTCCGAGACCGAGCCACGAACCGGGGTCTAATCGTCGTCCGAGACCGAACCACGAGCCGGAGTGCAATCGTGTGCATGTGCGTGCCCCGCCCCCGCGCCCCCCCCCACCCCCCCCCCCCCCCCCCCCCAGGCTGCAACGGTGCATGAGCCGGAATCCAATCGTATGCATGTGCAAGCCCGCCCAACAAACTGCTACGGTGCATGCCCACATGCATACGTGTGCGCGCTAGCTCAACCGTCCGAGACCGAACCGGGGTCCAAAAGCGCATGCAGAGTCCCGTAGCGGAAAAAAATCGGTGCAAACTGTATGCACGTACTGTGCCTCCTTGTATACATGTCATGAATAATTACCACGTGTCCCGTCAACACGATCTAACCGTGCATGGTGGAGGCAGAAAAAACAACGGGTGTGGGAGGTAATTGAAGCTGCATGTGGACATGCGAGAAAATCTTTAGGCGTGCGGTTAGATCACATTGACTAGACAAGTGGCACTATCCATGACATGTATGCAGGAAGACATGGTGGATATAGTTTGCGCCGAATTATTTTCGCCAAAAAGGCCAAAAGGTCCCGACATCGTCAATCAAGCGAAGGAGTCATCTCTCAGGTAATTCTCATCTCTATTTTTCTTTTTATACATTAGACGAACACCAAAAAAAATCTAAATCCAAATTTTGTAATTTTTTATTTTATTATTATCAGTCATTATGACTCCCTCCTTCTATTTTTATAGTCACAATCTCTACTAATGGACGGAACAAACCAAATTAACAAGCGGTTCTCTAGGGATCTGCGCATCCACGACGCCGTCGGCCTGCCCGCGAATGGCGTCGTCCTCGTACCCACGGCGCTCAGCCGCAGGCAGGGCCTGGAGGGACGCTACGCGGTCGTCTGCTTCCAGACGCGCGGGCGTAGAGGCACGCGGATGGGATGGTGGTGAGGCCGCGAAGGAAGGAGTCCGTGTGCGGTGCTGTTCGGACATCCACCGTAACTTCGCGCACGCGCCCGCTGCCCCGTGCAACGCATGGACATATATCTACACTGGTACATGGACGGCCTTTACTCCCGGTGGAGAATCCCTCTAGTCCCGATTCCCCACCCGGGAGCAAGCATCCGGGACTAAAGGGGGTCAGGAACCGGGACTAAAGTGGGTAACACCAACCGGGACTAAAGGTGCCTCCTGACAAGCCACGAGGCTGGCACCCTTTAATCTCGGTTGGTAATATCAACCGGGACTAAAGGTTATTTTTTTTTCTTTTTTCTTTTCTTTTCATTTTTTTGTTTTCTTTTTAGAATAGGTTTTCGAAGTCGTATTAGTATGTTTCGGTTCAAGCACAATAAACGTATTAAATGACACAATTCAAGCATAGAACTATATATATATATATATATGCATGCATGCATATGTGTATTTTGCATTATATTATTTCATATGCATATATTACAAAAGATTGCATTACAGTTGTTGTGATATAACAATTTTCCTCTCAGCCTCTAGCTTGGCTTTCATGGCAGTGTTGGGTCGAAGTAGAACTCGCCTTTGGAATCGATGACCTGGTCATTAAAAAATCCGGCTATAGACTCTTGAATTGCTTTGATCTGGTCTTGTCGTATAACCTTTTCCTCCAACCATCGAACCTAAGGAAAATAAATTAATATATGTACATACATATATATATATATATAAAGACATAGTAACACAATCAATAATAATAATTAAATGAATATATAGTGTATTTTTAACGTACTTTGAGTCTCTCTGTAGGAGTTCTTTGGGAGAGCTCCTTGATAAACTTGCAAACATAGTAACCACAGTAGTTGTTCCCCTGTTCCTGCCTCAGACACCACTTTACGAGAAAAAGATTTGTCATCCAATCTGGTGATCCGGTGAAAGCTATATGTTTAATTAATAAAGATGATGCGATTTAGGGGACTTACTTTCAAAGAGATTACATTCAGTGGCGCTTTGCATTTTCCCATGCATTGCTTCTCAATAAAGGTTTTCCAAACACTGCCCAATAAAAAATTTGTCACGTCATCGGATATAGTTAATCATCATGTTTGTGTGTATATATAGTTGCTAGAGATAACGAAATTACCTATAGATAATATCTATCATATCTTGGTAGTCTTGTTGTGGTTTTCTCATCGAGTCATAGATTATCAAGTGACTTTTCACCAGATCGATGTCCATCAATATCCAGTGATTGCTGCGTGTGTTTATAGGATATAACACATAACACTCATTAATTAACTAGAATCAACATATGAGCCATTAAGGATGATCGACATTATTAACACTCACTTGAAGTTGTAGGGAAAGAGTATATCCTTCTTGTGGCGTTGGTTCACTAAGAAGTTCATGAGATTACTCTCTAACTCAGACTTCCAATTAGGCTTTGGAGTAACTGGGTCTTTGAATACTATATGGGG
Source organism: Miscanthus floridulus (assembly GCF_019320115.1). NCBI lineage: Eukaryota > Viridiplantae > Streptophyta > Magnoliopsida > Poales > Poaceae > Miscanthus > Miscanthus floridulus. Next base: position 61,857,630 of record NC_089587.1, on the reverse strand, counting down.
ATCAACAAAACCAATTTCATTGCAGCCTTTCTTTCTGCACTTTGTCATTGTAAATCTGCATATATATAGTACTTGTTAGGATAATTTATATGCATATACACACATATGATGAGTTTAATAATAGATTGAAAGAATTATTACTTACAGGCAATAGCAGCTAATGATAACTTTGTCCAGAGAGGTCAGGTGGCATAGTTGATGAAATTCTGCAAAGTCAACATACATAACATCATCACCATGGAACCAATGTTCGTCTCTACTTCTGACACCAATGCAGAAGTATCCACCGGTAGACGCCTGCATGTACCACTTATTTAGCAGGTACATTTGCGTCCCCAGATCACCTACGGCTTGAGGGTTGTATAGACTCTGGCCTAGTACAATTTTTTTTTCCAAATATCAACCTCCGCCGCACTCTCAATGTTTCCGTCACCAAACATATGGTAAAGGTCGAGACCAGTCTCTTCAATAAATTCACCAAGGTGATCCAAATCGATATCCGGAGGTATGTTTGTCTAATGCATTAATCCTAAATTCAAACCATATTCATTACCAACAACTAGTGGGGGGACTGATTGGTGTGATTGTTGTCCGAGTTGTGCAACTCCTTTCCCTGCCCGCTTCTTTTTTTATGCCGCCTCAATTGACTTGGTGAGAGTGCGGTGATAGTCTGTTAATGTTGCTTTGGACGGCTTACGAGATTCCCGTTGTTGTTGCTAGTAAGAAGCCACCTTTTTCTTAGAATATCTGGAGCTACGAAGAAGTACGGTTTCTCCGGGTTACTCCTTGCTTCTTGATCCTTTCTAAGTTTGTCATAGAATCTGGACATATCTTTTTTATATGCATCAGTTATTTCTTCCTTCTCTTCAGATATTATTTTGGGAATAGCCCTTGGTTTCACGGTGGCTTTCTTGGTCGGCGGGGGCTGATTCTTCGTTTGCGGGGCTGGCCTCTTGCTAGTACTTGGCTTCTTGGTAGGTGGGGGCGGGGGAGGTGTTGGAGACCTCCTTGGAGGTGGCGGCTGTGGCGTTGGAGACCTCGTTGGAGATGGTGTGGAGCAGCCTCGCCTTCCAACACATTGTCATCGTATAGAGCACTATGATGATCTGGCGATTGAACAATTGGACTTAGGTTGGGGGAGGATCTGCTACAAAAAAGGAATGACATATTATTATGAGCAGATTGTTAATTATTTAAGCCAATATAAATTAATAATGTAGTGTTTTCATCCGCACCTATGGTGAGGTAGTTCAGGAGGAGGTGGAGGCGATATCCCGAGAATGATGATGTAGCGCTTGCGCCATAGAATGAATGTCTTCTCTGCTTCTCCGAGAGTCTTCTCGCCATCACCTCTAGGAATGTCAAGAGGCAAATCACTAAAACCTTTTTCAGCTTTATCTACCGAGATGGTAGCATATCCTTCTTGGATTATATTCCCATGAATCCTTGGTGTCTTGGTTCGGTCGATAGGATTAACAAGACCGATAGCCACCTTGATTGTAGAATTCCCCTTCGGAATGTGTAGCTCACACGATGTACAAGGTTCAGTGACGTCATCCACAGGGAAGCGCAGTCATGTGTCCCCTTGATTTGGTATCTCCGTGGAAGCACAACTGCTTTTCAACTGAACAGATTGGCTAATGTTGATTCCTAGCTCTGATGCCTTCTTGTTTGCACTCACTGCTATTTGCACTTGCCTTCTGATTTCCTCCTGCATTCTCGCTTCAAGGTTTTTTCCCGCTCCTGTGCTTCACGCACCGCTTCCTCCAACCTCTGGAGCCGCTGTGCCTCTTCTTCCTTCTTTCTTTGGTGGCTTCTGTAGGAAGGTCTATCCTGAGGGAATCCATGCTCCCATGAGACACTTCCTTTGCCTCTAGTTCGACCACCGTGTTCAATAGTCCTGATGGCGTATGTCAGTTCATCCTTCTCTCTGTTGGGCCTGAACGCACCACTAGCAGTAGCTCTCTGAGCATAAAACAATCTTTCTGCTGCTTCTTGCAGTCTTGCGCCATAAACACACTTCCCTGTCTCCTGGTCCAGTGTTCCCCCATGAGCGAAAAACCAATTCTTTGCACGCTCTCCCCACTCGAGTGATTCTGGTGTGATACCCTTGGCAAGAAGGTCTACTTCCATTTTGTTCCACTTTTTAATGGCAGTCGGGTAGCCACCTGATCCCAAGTTATGGTGGTATGTATTCTGTTGGGCATTACGTTGGTTCTTCATCACCCAACTCACACCCTCTTCCGACGTCTTGTACCGTACAAACTCATCCCAATAGGGCCTCTGCTTTGAGATCGGGCCTGGGACAGTGAAATCTGGTGCTATGTTCTTCTTGACATACGTCGTGTATAGGTGTTTCTTCCAAGTTTGAAATTGGGTGGCCATCTTCTTCATTGCCCAATCCCTAACTCGCTCCTTCAAGTCATCACCATCTATTATATCATCATGACCATCTGTTTGGAGCATGAAATGTTCCAAGACATCATTTCAAATTAACATCTTGTCACGATCGGAGACAAAACTGATATGAGGAGCATTGGTCTTCTTCTTCCATTCATGGGTACTGATCGGGAGCCAGTCCCGTACAAGGTAACCACAGTGGTGCACGGATTTCATTTTATTTGGCCCCCCAGTTCGCCTGTATCCACATTGAACTCTGAGATGATGAAGCGGCCCTCCAATGGCTTTTTGGGACCTCGAACATTTTTACTCTTCGTTGTAGTTGTTGATGTCGATCCAGAGGGCTACAAAACATAAACATTATTTTTAATGTCATGAGCACACATAAGACATATGATAATATAAATAGCTAATAATAAAAAATATATACTTGGCCAATATGTTGTTGCTCATTTTGTTCAAGAGCTAAGTACTGACTCCCGTCATCTGCATCCTCTTGCACGTTATTTTTAGCACCATCATCGCCGGCAACTTGAGTGCCAGTGTTGATCAAATTCATCATCAACTCCTCCTCATCCATGTTTCTCGGGTCAGCCATCTAGCTTCAAAAAACAAAATCAATATATAGTGCGTCAAATCTTTGCTTACATGCGTAAAATCTATGAACAATATGTATTATTAAATCTTGCCCCTCGGTCACGGACGCAATTCGCCACATCAGTGACATCAACAATGTGGTTCACCCTAGTCACCGACGCAATTCGCCCTAGTGTGATTGTTTAGCGTTAACGATAACGATAATACGAATGTTGATCGACTAGGCCGCGAGAGAGGGCGGTGTGACGAGAGTGGCGGTGCTCCGCTCCGTCGCATATATGTTTGTACACATGGGTGAACGAGGGTGGCGGTGCTCCACCGTATAAACCCTAAACCCTAGGGCGAACGAGGGCGGTGGTGCTCCGCCGTATAAACCCTAACGAGGGTAGCGGTGCTCCGCCGTATAAACCCTAAACCCTAGGGCAAATGAGGGCGACATTGCTCCACCATATATGATCGAAGCAGTAGGTTTCTTGTGTTTCCTTGTGCTCGCGTTTGAACCCGTGACTTGAAGAAGCAAAGTGACAAAGCGAGTTGGTAATGCAACGCTGCCATGTCATGATCGAGGTCGCAAGTGAAGCAACTGCGGACGGACGGACCGGACATAGGTACTGCTGTGCCGGCAGGAGGAGTCTTGTGGCTTTTGGTAGCCCTTTACAACTCGGATTCTACTGAGTCACTAAACTGCGTCGTTCGGCTGGTGCAAAAACTAGCTGGAATTCACTGTTCACGGCAACGGCCCATCCTACTGTTCAACTGCGTTGTTCGGCTGGTGCTGCATTGTGTGTGTTTGCATTTGCATTGCTAACGTGGACTTGAATCGTGTTGGACAATGGCCCATCCTACCGTTCAACACCACCTCTCCTGTGTGAGGCCGCCACAAACAACAACTGTGGTCTGCGTCTCGAACGAAGACGAGCAGGTTAATGGTGCTGAGCACCACGAGCAGCCAGTATAGGTAGTCAAACGTGCCCACATCGATGTTCTATGCCAGCCATGATGAACGGACGAAGTAGCCGAGCCCGCCGGTGGACGGCGTACCCGGACCCTAGACATAACGACAGCCTGCCGTCCACCGGCACTGGGATGTCCTCGTCTGTCTTCTCCTCCCTCGACGATGTCGCTCGCGGCAGCGGCCACCACCACCCAGCCCATGCCGAGCTTGGCCTCGGCAGCCACGAACACTGGCGATGAGAGAGCCCTCCGCGCTAGGCAAGTGTAGGCGCGGACGCCACCATGGGCGAGGCAGCCACGTAGGCCCGGACCCCGGTCACCGCTGGTGGCACTCATGTGTGCGAGCTCGACTCGCGTGTTTGATCCAACGGAAGACGCCGCTGAGGGACTATGGTCACCGCTTGGGAGCGCGCTGGAGGAGAGAGAAAGCCAAGAGAACTCACCTCACGAATGCGGAGGTGCGCACGGTGGAGGGCCGCACGAGGTCGTCGGCGCGAGGTGGGGTGGCGACCGGTGGCGGCGCGAGGAAGAAGAGGAGAAAGGGCGGCTGTTCGACGAGAAAGAAGAGGAGGGGATCGATCTGCGCCAGGCACTGGCACTTATATACCAGGGAGATTTACTCCCGGTGCTAGCCACTAGCCAGGAGTAAAGGTCCTTTACTCCCGGTGCATGTTACCAATCGGGAGTAAAGGTATACCTTTACTTCCGGTTGGTAACACGCACCGGGAGTAAAGGTTTTTTTTTGGTGGGCCACGAAACTATAGCCCACCTTTACTCCCGGGTGGGCTTTCCACCCGGGAGTAAAGGTGGGCTGCAGTTTCGTTTCCTGCATGTTTTGAGCAATTTTTTTTAATAAAATGCAATAGTCTTGTTAAATACATAGTAAATTAAATAAAAGGCATAAAATTGTTTTGTTAAAAATATGGATTTTTTCTTTATTGCACATAGGAAAAATCTATAACCTACCTTTTTTTATTTTTTGTTATAATTCTAAAACATAATGTAACTAATATTTATTATTTTGTTAATGCAAAAATATAGTGTTTAATTAAAATTATTAAAACTATTGGTTTTGGACAGGAAATTTGTTTTCACATCATTTTAACGTTAATATTTTAATTTTTCATCACTCAATATCCTAATTTAACTTTTCGAGAGAGAAATCCCACCAAATCAAACATTGATTTAATTTGAAACACGACATAATAAACATCTGAATTCACAATTATTACATAATATCTCAAACACACACTACATTAAATCACTATATCATCAAGTGGGCACAGCAGTGAACTTCTTCTTTACGTATGTCCCTTGGTTATGATCGCGTCGTAACCATGGAGTATCCTCATCATTTACCAAGATGCTAGGGTCTTTGTTCACTTTAAAGGGTAGAATTCGGTCATCCTTTTCATAATCTTCTGACATGTCTGACTTGTCCTCAATTCCCATGATGACTCTTTTCCCTGAAAGAACTATGTGTCGATTTGACTCTTTGGTTGAGTCATTATCGTTTTCCCTCTTTTTGGTTTGGTAGACATATCATTGACACAGAACACCTGATTCACATCCTTGGCAAGGACGAATGGTTCGTCTTTGTACCCAATATTACTAAGGTCTACTGTTGTCATTCCATACTCGTTGTCTACTGTTACCCTGCCTCCTGTCACCTTAACCCATTGGCACTTGAACAATGGGATCTTCAAAGTAGGTGCATATTCTAGTTCCCATATTTCATCTATGTGGCCATAATATGTCTGCTTATTCCCATTCAGGTCTGTGGCATCTATGCGGACACCATTGTTTTGGTTGGTACTCCTTTTATCTTGGGCTACTGTGTAGAATATGTTCCCATTTATCTCGTACCCTTTGTATGTGACGATATGCCATGATGGTTGCATAGCCAATAAATATAGTTGCCCATGGATGCTCTCATCACCTTGACATTTTTTTCGCAACCAACCACCGAAAGTTTCTATGTGCTTATGCGTAATCCAAGCTCCAGTCTTCCCTGAAAACTCGAATCATAAGAGATCCTTATGTGTCTCAATATACGGATCTACCAAAGAGGAGTTCTGTAAAACTGTGTAGTGCGCTTTATTGAAATAATCATCCTCTGTACCAATATATGTTTTCCTCCCTAGTGTCCCCTTTCCACTTAGTCTCCCCTCATGTCTTGATTCAGGAACACCAATCGAGTCAAGGTCAGGAATAAAGTCAACACAGAACTCAATGACCTCTTCTGTTCCATAGCCCTTGGCGATGCTTCCTTCTGGGCGAGCACGGTTGTGAACATATTTCTTCAGCACTCCCATGAATCTCTCTAAGGGGAACATGTTGTGTAGGAACACAGGACCGAGAATGAAAATCTCCTTAACTAGGTGAACTAGGAGGTGTGTCATGATATCAAAGAAGGAAGGAGGGAACACCAACTCAAAGCTGACGAGACATTGAACCACATCATTCTGTAGTTTAGCTAGATCAGTTGGATCAATTGCCTTCTGAGAAATTGCATTGAGGAATGCACATAGCTTCACGGTGGCTAGACGTACATTTGGAGGTAGAATTCCTCTTAATGCAACTGGAAGTAATTACATCATGAGAACATGACGGTCATGGGACTTTAAGTTACAGAATTTCTTCTCTAGCACATTTATAATACCCTTTATATTCGAGGAGAATCCAGATGGTACCTTGATGTTGTTTAAGCATTCAAACATGATTTCCTTCTCCTCTTTGCTTAGAGTGTAGCTGGCAGGACATAAGTAATGGCGTCCATCATCTGTCTTCTCTGGATGCAGGTTGTCTCTTTCTCTCAAACAACGTAGGTCCTGTCATGCTTCAAATGTGTCCTTAGGCTTTCCATACACACCCATGAAGCCTAGCAGGTTCACACAAAGATTCTTCATCAGGTGCATCACGTTGATCGAGCTGCGGACCTCTAGGACTTGCCAATAGGGTAGGTACCAAAATATGGACTTCTTCTTCCACATGGGTGTGTGATCGTTAACGTCATTCGAAACAGGTTGGCTGCCATGTCCTTTTCCAAAGATGACTTTCACATCATTGACCATATCGAGTACATCCTCACCTGTTCGGTTACGAGGCTTGGTCAGGTGGTCTGCCTTCCCTTTAAAATGCTTGCCTTTCTTTCTTACGGGGTGATTTGCAGGAAGAAATCGACGATAGCCAAGGTACATGACCTTTCGACATTTTTTCAAGAATACACCTCTAATATCACCGAAGCAGTGTGTGCATGCATTATATCCCTTGTTTGACTATCTTGAAAGATTACTTAGAGCAGGCCAATCATTGATTGTTACGAACAACAATGCTCGCAGATCAAAGTGTTCCTATTTGTACTCATCCCACACACGTACACCTTCTTTATTCCACAAAATGAGAAGTTCGTCAATAAGTGGTCTCAGGTATACATCGATGTCATTGCTAGGTTGCTTCGGGCCTTGGATGAGCACATGCATCATAATGAACTTCCGCTTCATGCATAACCAAGGAGGAAGGTTGTAGATACTTAGAGTAACAGGCCAAGTGCTATGACTACTGTTCTGCTCTCCAAAAGGATTGATACCATCTGTACTTAAAGCAAACCTTAAGTTTCTTGCGTCATTTGCAAACTCCGGGAATTCTCTATCGATTGCTCTCCACTGGGACCCATCAGCAGGGTGTCTCAACATATTGTCTACCTTACGGTCTTCTTTGTGCCATCACAACAATTTTGCACGTTCTTTGTTTCTGAACAGATGTTTCAAGCGTGGTATTATAGGAGCATACCACATAACCTTGGCAGGGATTTTCTTCCGTGGACGTTCGCCCTCAACATCACCAGGGTCATCTCGCCTGATCTTATACCATGATGCATGGCATACCGGGCATGCATCCAATTTCTCATACTCTTTGCCACGGTACAGGATGCAGTCATTAGGACATGCATGTATCTTCTCGATTTCTAGCCCCATAGAACAAACAACTTGTTTTGCTTCGTAGGTAGTGGCGGGCAATTCATTGTCCTTCGGAAGCATCTTCTTTTGGATTTTTAGTAACTCTCCAAATCCCTTGTCAGATACACCATTCCTTGCCTTCCATTGCAGCAATTCTAGTGTGGTTCCCAACTTTTTCTGCCCTGCATCACAAGTTGGGTACAACAATTTCTTGTGATCTTCTAGCATCCGCTCGAACTTGATCTTCTCCTTTTCACTTTCACATTCTCTTTGTGCGTCATGAATGACCTGACAAAGATCATCAGCAGGCTCATCTTCTGCAGCTACCTCTTCTTCAGCTTCTCCCATTGCAATATCATTGAAGCACGCACCATCAGGAATAATATCATTGTCGTTCCATTGTTCTTCTTCACCTTCTTCCATTACAACGCCGGTTTCTCCGTGCTTCGTCCAACAAATATAGTTTGGCATGAAACCCGACTTGAACAAGTGTGAATGAAGAGTCCTTGAGCAAGGATATTCCACCGTATTCTTACATATGGCACATGGGCAGCACATGAAACCGTCGTGTTTGTTTGCCTCGGCCGCACGTAACAAAGAATGCACGCCGTCAATGAACTCTTGGGAGCGGCGATCAGCATTGTACATCTAATGCCGGCTCATCTACATTACATGACATAAATACCACATTAAAACCTAGATCATAATTAATTATTTATACAACATGCGTGCCACCACAAAAGGTACAAATTTATGAAAGCATCGCTACAATGTAGACAATCCCAACTACCACTAAAAGAACTAAAGCTAAAATACATTTAGGAGCACAAGGATTTCGCGAAAAATCTCAACTAAAACAGACAGATCCCCCGATTGTGCAACATCTTTGGGCTTCTTCGGCTGGATCACTGCCTCATTAGCCGCCGTATCTGCCTGTTGTGAAAGATATTTTTGCATGAGTTCAACATACTCTTCCTTCCAGTAGAAGCCTGAACATCGTCCACTACCATCCCATTGAAATTAAAACAAAAAATTAGAACTTTAATCACAACCATCATGAAAATAGGTATAAACTAACCATAATTATAAAATATGATAAAATAACTCACATTGCGAACCGGACACTTGTAGAAGATACGATCATTGTTGGGACCCTCCTTCTTCACTCGGTACTCCATCACAATCTTTATCTCATCACGACACTTGCCGCATGGAATGAGAGGGAGGCCCAGCCTAAGTCGCTTTGGAAACCCATGAGAGGCCGAGGACCCAGAAGCAGTTGCCATCTACTCTCTATACTCATTTTTAATACACTATAAATTTCTTATTTTATAAGCAAATAAAATTAAAAAAACTATAAAATTATCTATATCTCTAAACAATGAAGTGTGCTATGCATGCTGGAAATAAAAAGTGAATACTAATTTTAAATACCTACTTTAACCTTTCTTCATCTAAATATGCAAACTATAAGTTATTTGAGCTCAAATTGTTTACAAATAAAAAAAACACCATAAAAAGAATATAGATATAGTGAACAATATGAGATAAGCCAATGATGAAAAATGAGAGTATGAGATTGGTAACCTTTACAACTGAAGAATCGACAGAGGAATCGAAGAAATCGACGGAGAAATCGAAGAATGGATGGAGGAACAATGGAGGGAGGAAGCAAGAACACTAGTGCAGTGAGCTTGAAAATGTGCTGAGCTCGGGCTCGGGGAGGAAGAAGGAGATGGCCGGGATATAAAGGGGGGGCCTTTAGTCCCGGTTGGTGGCTCCAACCGGGACTAAAGGTAACTTTCCAACCCCCGGCGCAGCCACGGCCCGGGAGTAGACCTTTACTCCCAGTTGGAGGCACCAACCAGGAGTAAAAGTCTACCTTTAGTCCCGGTTGGTGGTTTCAACCGGGACTAAAGGTCCCTGCCACCTCTGTCTGACGCAGTAGCCGTTGGGCAGGGACCTTTAGTCTCGATTGGAGCCACCAACCGGGACTAAAGGTCTCTCTAGTCCCGGGCACAAAAAATGCCGGGACTAGAGCCTATTTTGACTGAGGATCAAAGGTCTATTCTCTACTAGTGCTAGTTAGTAAAAAAGCCCGTCATGGTTCCTTATTGTGATCTCTTGGAGTAGAGTTTGTTTATCATTTTTTTTACCAATTCAGCATGCCTGTTTTCCTGAAGTTTTAACTCCTCGATCTTATTTGTAGTGTTAAATATGTTGACCAAGAGTGCCTTCAAGTGTGCTGGAAGCTGTTGTGTGATTTGTTCATCCCACCTGACGTCATTAGTTTTTTTTTTCAAACAAAGGTAAATTCTGGTGATGCTGAAATTTTGTTCACCCGACCTGCTGCGGTCTAATTTTAAGAAGGCATATATCTAGGCAAATAAATGTAACCATTCCATGGCTGTGGTGAAGATATTGCTCTCCTCTGTGGTGCTATGGTTGTCATAAAGGTCATCAAACAAGAGTGCGAATTTGAAGAACTTTGTCATCATTATCCATGAATATGAGTAATAAGGCTCATAAATTACTCCGAGCATCCAAAAATGAAGCTCCACCATTCTGTCCCACGTAAAAGCTCTGATCTATATGTGATTGGAAATCCTTCCACCATCTATACATTAGCGAGTAAATGTCTATTATTAGGGGTTTAGCAAAGTCAACATTATTATTTGTTAATAATTAAGCAAGCAGTTCCAGTAAGTAATTATCATTACCAACTTAATTATAGCAATCTGTAATTTCCTTACATTGTAAGTTCTTTTAGTTCATCACAGTAGATAGCTTGCGAGATATTGTAGTCTAGCTTTGCGAACTCCAGTATGGTTTCATCTCGCATACCCTTCTTCTCATATACTGAGATGTAGCGCCTCGCCTCCACTCTCTTGACCCGCCTGAACCGAGGTGTCTCCAAAGTGCACTTCACCTCCTTGGCAAGCTCTGGCTCCAAGTTTTTCTGCGTCAGAAATTGTAGGTGGCTCTTGTTGAAAGTGATGATGTTGTCAAGTATCTCCTCCCCATGAGTTCTCAGATGCGCAGCATCATACAACATAAGCAAGCAACTGACATCATCACTTGAAATGTTCCCTGGCTCATCCCTAAATTTCTCAAACACATCTGCACACGTAATCAAACATTATATTCAACACGGCTCAAAATTTCACACGACCATCTTGTTCACCCAACACACATTTAGCATTAGCATCGATGAAAGGAAACATGCATATACTAGTTTTAATTAGTTGATGATCTTAATTACATACCCGAAGAGACTCCGTACCCATGCTTCCTGAGCAAATAGAATCTCTGTGAGGTGATGTAGAGATTGTCAGAGCCTCCATCCTTGTCGTCGTAGACAGAGCGAAGCAAATCATCGATCTCCTCCTTGTAGTGGTAGTCCACCCCGATCCGTTGTAGCGTGTCAACGAGCTCCAGCTTCCGTACCAGGTTGGAGGAGGCAACGGTTTCAAGTATAATCTGCCTCACTTCTTCCTTCTTTCTCTGTGTTCTCTCCTTCATTGCCAAGAGCTGCAATGGGCAATTTGGTGTTAAGGGGAACTATGTAGTGCACAAGAACCATTTTTTGATTCACCATTTAATTTTTACCACGGCCAGGCAATGCGGAGATGCTAGCAAATTTATGATGACATGCTCAAGTTTTGCAGAAAGGGAACAATGGTGGCCGGCTTGTTGGTACCTTTGATGGAGTGCATGGGACATGCTGGAGGAAGAAGTCAACCCATGGGCTTGGGGTGAATGTCTGTGGCTTGCGCTGCACCTGCGAGACCAAAGGGACGGGGCCGCTGGTGGCCATCTCGATGCCTGCTGGGTCGCTGAAGATGGCTGTTGGCTGGCCTGGTAGCTACTCACCCATGTGCAACCAAGTTTGTGTTGAGAAAGTTGTTGTAGAAACATGCACACAAGAGGTCGCAACGGAGAATGAGCAACTCAAGCAAGAAGTGGCTCGCCTTAGCAAGGACTTGACTCAAGTAAATGGCAAAACAGAGCAAGCCCAACTTCATCAAGATAATACCGTCAAGGGAGTGAAGAAGCTTGATGAAGGACAAATCGTGGTTTGCTATGTATGCCACAGGAAGGCCACAAGTCCTATGAGTGCAAGGTGAAGAATGGGGGAGGAGCAAAGAAGAAAGAGAAAAACAAAAAGGAAACAAGCAAGCTCTCCAACACCTACACCAACAAGGTGGATAATAAGGCCTCCACACCTTATCTCTTGAAGAAGAAGAAAAATGACAAGGTGGTGGCCATCAAGGTGAACAAGCAATCCAACAATGGGGCCAAACGTATTTGGGTGCCAAAGGAGATCATTTTCAACATGAAGAGCACCAAGAAGGTTTGGATCCCGAAAGGGAAGTGAGGAGTTCATTTGGACTTCGGGGAATTTGGAGACTTGGCAAAGTTTGGGTGCATTTCATGGGGTGCATCATTATGGACAAGGTAATTGTCAAGTGGGTTAGTGAATACTATGGACCCAAATTCCCCTTCCCATGTTAGGTAACTAGATTTATTTTCTTGCAATTTCAATGAGCATCTAGTTCATTTTCATGCATAGGCTTGCATTTGCATGTTTAATCTTGTCTTGCATACACTAGGTATATCTTATGGTAGGCTTGCTCGTTTTCATTCTTAACCCTTGGAGCAAACCTACATGGTTGAAATTGTTTAGGAGCACGACACATAGCTTGTTTTTACAATTGTTCTTCTAATATGTGCCAAAGTCCAAATTATAGATAATTTCTCCTGAATATCACCTTTGAAAATGATTCTCACATTCATGTGATGTCATCTTTCAAGTGGTATTTTTTATTCTAAAATCAATGTGCATGTCTCCTACAAGTATTCCATACTTGTGTGCACAAATTTAGGGGAAGGTTACTCTATAAGTTGGATGTTTTGAGACTAACACCTTTTCAAGCTTATCATGTGTGTAGTAGTCTCATTGCAAGGAAAATGGAGTCCCCGGAGTCAAGCATCATAATTCAAATATCCATCACCTATTGCAAGTGGTATAAATCAAATTGGTTTCCACATGTGGTATTTCTAAACCGATATCATCATGTTGATTTCACTTTGGTATTTATATGCTTTTCTCCATGCATTATATAGATTAAACTCCCTTGAGCATTAATTTGCCAATTATGCATAAACTATATTCTCCATCATATGTATGCATATATTTAGGGGGAGCTTAGTCTATGTAATGTGAGAGTCAAATTTTGTGACCTATTCCACTCCACATACAAAGGATCATAAAGTTTGACCCCTCCCCTTCTGCTACTAATGTCTTCCTTTTAGATGTTTGATTCCAAAGGGGGAGAATTTGTTGGACCAAAAGCAAGCCCGATCATAATAATTTACAAGTGGTAATGGTCCGAGAAAGGGAGGATAGTGGATTATGGAGTTAGGGGGGGGCTTAAATCCATAATGCCACATGGGGACATTTGCAAGGGCAAGATAAGTTTTCAAAGATGTTTACATGTGGTATCTTTTATCATCATATAACCTTACCCTTTGCATTGCATCCTAGCAAGTAAATAGTTTTTAAATTCCAAAATTTTTATTATTTGCTTGTTTTGGTCGTGTTATCATCAATCACAAAAATGGGGAGATTGTAAGAAAAATGGACCCTAGACCCATTTACTTTGGATTTTGGTGTTTGATGACCAACACAACCAAATTGGACTAATAAATTTGCAAGTAATTGTTTTGTAGTTCAATAGGGTGCAAGACGTGACTTGGACGAAGGCAACATGATGATCCCACGATCAACACCAAAAGCAAGACCCTAGAAGCACAAGAGAAGACCTAAGATATCAAGCATAGTCCAAGCATGAAGATGGGAACCAAGCCGGACTGCAAGATCGCGAAGAAATGAGCTCGACAGAGGTGACTGGACGTAGCCCTTATAGGGACCGGACGCGTCCGATCAGTTGCTTGGCAATAGCAGGTCTCAGCAGCTGCGATCAGACGCTGAGTGAAGTAGTGATCGGACGCACCGATGAGACTATTCTTCATCACGACAATGTTTTTAGCATGACCGGACGCATCGGCACTGGACGAGCGGACGCACAAAGTACAAGCGTCCGATCGAGTCTAGAGAGGTTCTAGAGTGGCCCTAGTGCGACCGGACGCGTCCGATCAAATGCGATCGGACTTGGCCCAGAGTCTGATCAACACGCGTGCTCTAATGGTCAGGACGACAGCAGCATCCGGTCAGTAGCAGTAAGATGGGTTTCAGCCTCAATGGCTACTTTCTCCATGGGGCTTATAAAGAGACCCCCCAAATGGCCATTTGAGATGTGGAGAGCTGAGGAAACATACCAAGGGTGTTGATATACCATTTTAGTAATCTCCACTTGCATAGTGCTTAATGATTTATTAGGTGATTAGCATAGGTGTTTTGTGAAGTGCTTAGATTGATTAGACCACCACTTAAGCGCTTGCTTTAGGTTTAGGCCTAGTGTTTAGTGAGGTTTGCACACCTCTTATCACTTGGTGCTTGCGCGCACCATTATTGTACATCAGAGGGGCTTGTAGTCTTATGAGATCACACCAACCGTGTTTGTGGTGTGGCCGCCACCGTGTACCGAAGGGAACAGGGATCGTGGGGGTTCGGCTAGAAGCTTGATATTGAAGACGGCGGGGAGCATCCAGGAGAGGCTTGTCAAAAGGCACATCGGTGACCCACTTGCACGTGGGGAAGGCCTGAGGCTATCCACAGAGTTACCAGACCGAGAGCTTGGCCCTTACGAGGGGCTCCAACGAGGACTAGGGGGAAGCTTGCGCGCTTCTCGATACCTTGGTAAAAATACCAGAGTCGTCGATAGAAGTTTGCAATCTCTACCTTACTCTTTAGCTTCCGCATTTACATTGTTTGCATAACTCCTTTTGCGGTAGGGATAGCAACACACTAGCAAAACCGTAGTTACACATTTAGATAGTTTATCTTTTTGCATAGGTTTTGATAAGGTTAGAAAAAGAGGCCACAGTTTAGAGTTAGAGTTTTAAGTTGCCTAATTCACCCCTCCTCTCTTATGTGTCACGGTCCCTTTTGTGGATGATGTGTCTCGTTGACATGGATATCATAATTACATTTGCTAGTGGGTTGCAACTTGCAATTGCACGTGATTGTGGATTTCAAGGTGGATAGCTTGCATGTCGAGGTTGAATGCTAGTGGGGTTTATGATTATAAGATATACTCTCTCTATCCTAAAATATATGGGATGAGTTTTGTAAGCTGTTGGTGGTCCCTAACTCCAATTTCTAACCACCAATTTTCATATAAAATATGCTCAAATAAACATCAAACTTAGACATAGGGCTTTAGAACTAACAATTTCCACAAGTTTTCATGTTTGATTATTTGCAGAAGGACGTATTGGAATAACATAAGAAATGTACCTAAAGTGGACAAGAAACACACCAAAACAAACACCGGTGGCTGAGCAATCTTAAACACATGTGTATTTACTATTGACCAAGTTTCACATGTATTTGGAGAATATTGTTTTGCAGGAAATAAATACATGGGAGAATACACCAAAAAGCGCTTCCTGACGCTGATTTGTGCAAAGGAATAAATATAAAAAGCCCATCAAATCAAAGCATCCAGGCAAAGTACCGACCGAGGAGCGGTCTAGGCCCACACCAGTGCCCACCACACGAAGGCAGTGGCGAGAGGGTCAGGGGGAGGCCGACCCTAGGGGGCGCCCAACCCCCCACTAGCGCCTCTCTGCCACCCCTTCGTATGGCGGTTGCATGGAGTCATGCTAAGGCGGTGGAGACTAGGTTTTCGCGCTAGAATTAACTTTAGCACCACCTCAAGTCTTGTATAAGTAGAGGGGCAACCCCCCTCTCAAAACACAACACCTCAAGGCAAGAGCACCACATTTGAGCAACACTCCAAGGGCTTAGGCCCTAGATTGCTTTCTAGAGTAGTAAGGGAGAGATGTGAGGGAGAGCTCGGGGAAGCGCCGGACTTGTCGGTGTCTCCTCAACTTGTACCTCGACAAGCATCTTTACTTCAATGGGTTCTCCCGCTAAAAGAGTGTTCGTGGTTCTTTTGGTTATGAAGTCTTTGATTAGTTAAGCTTCACCCTTACTTGTTTACGGGTTCGTCATCTGTCCCCATGATGAATACTCTAGTAGAGGGCTCCCGATAAAGATGGATCACCCTATACGCCGCTAGAGTAGTAGTCAATAGCATAGACGTGGTGTCTAGGCTAGAGACTACCTTTGTTTGCCTCGTGCTCCACGGTTGAGGGATAGGCGGTAGGTGATGACAGCCCTATTCGTACCTTATAATCCCCAACGTCCGGGCATGGCGTAGAGCTATAGGCCGGTATCGCTTGGCAGACCAGGCTTAAGCCGGTGCCCAAAGTGAGCAAGTAGAAGTGAAGTTTATCTATCCATAGACCCTATAACCATAGGAATCCATCTCAACCTCTACCTTCTCTACCCTTGTGTTGTCCTTGAACGAACTAGCTAAAAGAATAACTTCGTTCCCTGTGGAAAATACGATACCCTGAATATTTTCGGGTGAAGTGCTACGATAGTAATTCCATGTGCTTGCGGATTATTTCTGTTTGCGTTAAGAAATACCAACATAAGCCATATAGTTGTGGCGGGGAGTTGTCTTAGGTAATACTTCGTTTATTATAATAGCCCATATATGGACATTACAAATCATCTATTTTCTATCTCTTCCCTTCTTTCTTGGCCTATATCTACCTGCACTACTATAAAAATGTTTTTGCGAGATAGCCCAAACATTAATAGAGGCAGGCACACCTACTGACTGCCTTAGTTAATATTAGGGACGCTGCATGAAAATGCCCACCTTAAAAAATCATTTATGGAGGTGGGCATCCTAACTCGCCTTAGGACGCCCGCTCTGTAAATCAATTTTTAGAGACGGACATCTTAAGATGTCCATCTACGTAAATGGCATTAATGGAGGCTGACATATTAAGACGTCTGCCTCTGTTAATGGGATTAACGATGCCCGCCTTCGGAAAGCTTGATTAAACGAGCCATTTTAATGGAGGCGGATGCTGTGTCCGTCCTTGTTAATAAATATGATTGCCTCCAATAATTATTTCAGTAGTAGTGCTGACCCTAAGCTCTAATGAATGTGCCGCTAGCCCCTAATCGCCTTTGCCTCTGGCTCCCCACACGGCTTTGGTGGCTTCCCCACCTCTGTCGACTACAGGCTTGGTTCTAAAATCCATCGGATGTGCCTTAACCCCACCGTCTTATGCATGTCCAACCCTGCTCCCTCACCGCCACCACCTTCTGCCCTAGCTCTGGTGGTGCCCCACTGTAACATCCTAGATGTTAAAAAGCAATTAAAACCTTGATCATATTCATCATCATGCATAATCATTAAGTATTAAGACATAATGCATTGCATATTTTAATTATAGCATTCATAGGTTGCATATGTGTTGAGATGTGCTTGCATGAAATGTTATGAAAAACATTAATTAAGGTTCTTTGTGATTTTATGGTTAGAAATTTCATTAAACAATTAAAATTTTCCAATATAAATTTTGTAGTAGAAAGTATGTGCTTTAAAATGAAATCAAAGTTGGGGTATGTTTTCAAGTCAAATATGTTTAAATTTGAGCTCAAAGTTTGAATTCTAAACAAGTTTTCCAAACTTAACCATTTGTGGTTGTCCCTGAAAACAGTGTTAAAGTTCCAAATTTGGTGAATTAGTTAAATCAATTTTCATGAATAAAATTTGTACAACTTTTGTTTCATTGTTTCTTGTAGTGTTTGAACTTTTATAATGAGCAATTAGTTGATTTGTTTGATAACTATTTAAACACTAATTAATTAGTTAAAGTTACTAATCAAAAATCAGTTTTACAAAACCCAAACTGAATTCCAATTTTCAGTTTGAATGTGCTTGTGTTCTATCCTCTTGATCTCTCTCTCTCTCTCTGGACCTTTTGATGTTGGTCATTAAATCAAAGTTGGAGATCTCATGAAGATGAACAACTTTCGTTTTTGGAGATGATCAAGTTTTTGCACAAAATCAAGAGAAAATAGGGAGGAAGAAGGGTTGTCAGGCTGCTACAGGAACCCTAGCAAGATGCTTGCTTAGTAGACGTCGGTGGCTGCCTCGCCGACCATTTTCGCACCTTCTCGCATCAAGACACGCAGCTGCTTCCCCCTGCCATGTCACAAGCAGGAGCTAGATGCCCAGAAACCTCACCCACACCCTTATAACGTGGAGCCACCGACGCCGTCTTCTTTTTCTCCTTCCTCTATTTTCCACCGCCACCGAGCTCTAGTTCGCTGGCCGAATTCGCCTCCACCGTGTGTCCATCGTCCAATTGCTTGCGCCCTTGATTTCGCCTCACCATTGCACGCTTGTCGAGCATGCTTTGCGCCGCCTCTCATCGTCGAAGTCGCTCACGCCGCCGCTTTCCGCCACAGACACTCGTCAGCGCCGCCGCACACCACCTCATCGTGGCCAGGCTTCTCCAGCGCACCTATCGCTCTCCCATTTGATGCTTTAGCTTCCTCATGTCGCCATGATGCTCATAGACCTCCTTGTTTTGTTAGAAGTGTGTCGGAGCCACCGAAACACCACCTCGCAGTCGTGTTCTCACCGTCGCGTCCGCTCTCGACGCCGGCAGCCTTCTCCATCGCGTCTTCACCTCAACCGAGTGGTCGAGCGTGTCCGCGGTGAGCTACTGAGGCTATCGGTTACCTTTGTTTTACTTCCACCGCCTCGCCATGGACGGCGCGTTCGCCGCCGCTCTACCATGGCCAGCCATGGCCGGCGTGGAGCTCACCTCGTAACCCTAGTTGTTCGTTTAGCACCATAGATCGATTCAGCGGCGTCCTCCTGAGCATGTGGGTGCTAGCCCTGTCATCGGAGGTCTCGTCGATGGCGAGAACCCACCTGTCAGCAGCGGGGAGGCCTGTCGGAGTTGACTGGGACCCGCTGTCAGCGACAATGGGTATGGGGGGCTCGGGTGAAAAATGTTTTCCAGCAATTTTTGATTTTCTAAAAATGATTAATATGCTGATTCTTGTTTATTTCATAGAAAAATATAGGAATGTGATAAAATCATGAAACTTTTTGTGTAGCTTTGTTATGCTATGCTGTACCTAGGAAAAATATGAAATAGGTGAAAATCAGTAGTTTTGGTATGCTTAAAAATTACCTCTTTAATAGAAAAATGCTTGTTGTATCATTTTTATAGATAAAAATATTATTCCTTTCATGATGAAACTTTTTGTGTAAGTTTAACATGCTAGTACCTGTCTTCACAAAAAGTTTGGCACGTTTTTGAATTAATTAACTTGATTAATTAGTTTAAGTATGTCTTATGCCTCTTATATGCTTTATAAATATTAAAATGACTTGCTGTTCTATGAGATGCTTTATAAATATTAAAATGACTTGCTGTTCTTATGCCTCTTATATGCTTTATAAATATTAAAGTTTGGCACGTTTTTGAATTAATTAACTTGATTAATTAGTTTAAGTATGTCTTATGCCTCTTAATTAGTTTAAGTATGACTTGCTGTAAAACAAATAATTGTTTGTTTAGTTTTTTGTGAGTTCTATGAGATGAATGTGATATGTGGAATATTAAATACTTGCTGTTCATGATAGTTTAAATCCTTTCTTAATGAACTTGTAATCAACTTGTGGTTAATAATTAAAATACTTTTTAGAATAATTAACCCTAGCTCTTAGTGAAGGAAAGTTGTACTCAAGTTTGTTAACTATGTTTGAGCTCATATAGTTACTTGTGTGTCTCTCATTATGCATCAATATACCATGCATTCCATCATGTTAAGCATGCATCCTTTATTTACGTGTAGTAAACGAGAGGAGAAGGTTTTCGCTGAGAAAGCTTGGAGAAGGTTCTTCCTCCAGTGATGTTGATGTCAAGTTCGACTTCTATGATCCTTCTACTGGAATATAACCTTCTCTACAACACAGGCGAGCCCCTAGAGCATTTAAACCCCTTCCTTGTGTTTTACAAATGTTATTACACTTTAAGTCCTATGCTTTGTGCATTAAGTGATTAGGGTTTGGTTGATTACCAACTGTTGCATGTCTTCCTTGATATTTCAATCCCTATCCTTGTCAACCTTGCAGTAAAGATGATACATTAGTTATGCTTAGCCATGCCTAGCTAATTAGAGTTTAATGATGAGGTCATCAGTTCGCAATGGTTCTATACTATTGAGATGCCTTGAAAACCTAATATGAATTGAGGAATATGGAGACCGGACGGGACATGGGATATGTCTCTGGTGGTTAAGCCGACAGGGTTGCCTAGTCATGCTTGTCCCATCTGTGTCGATTAAGGACCGTTTGTTGTAGGCCACTGTGTGGTCGAGACTTTGCAGTACCGACCACATAATCCGGCAAACCTGATACCTCGGCTATTCCGTTATGTGAAAAGACAACTGCACACTGGGCATGGGAGATGGCGGGAGTAGCGTGTGCCCACCCTGCAAGAATCCCATCCGGGATGGAGCAGGGCAGTGGAATACTGTGCTCTCGGGTAGTGCGGACCGGTTCACGTTTTGGAGGATCCGAGTTAAGGTTGATATATGTATGTCCGGGACCTGCATATGTCGTGTGGTTGGGAATCCCCAGCTAGGTTTTAATCGATTCGAATCGTCGTTGCTCCTAGGTTATGGAGACTCGACCCTCTGACCATACATCGTAGCTAATCAATGGAAAGATGGTACTTATAAAAATGGGATGCGATGCTTAATAAAGTGAATGATTTAGATCATGTGCAAACTAGATACCGATAATGACTTAATACACAGCTGAAATATTAAAAGTAAGGATCCACTCATTGTAAGCTTTTCTACACAAGTTACTCTTACTTCAGACTTTCCCTTAAACCTGCATGCCCTTGGAGTCTTTTCTTTTACTCGGGTAAGTCTTGTTGAGTAACCTCAAGTACTCAGGGTTTGTTAACCCCTGTTGCAAGGTTCTGACATGTGCTGCTAATCAAGGTCATGTCGGTGGGCTCGACATGATCTGGATGTCTCTTCTACCTTAGGTGCTTCTTCTAATTTGCTTTCACTGTTCTATTCACCTTTTGGATCTAAAGTTAAGTTTTACTTAAACATGTTTTGTAAATTAATGTTATAAGTCTTCCACACTCCGATATATATTGTTTTTGTACCATATGTTTTAATGTTGTGGCAACTCCAATGTTAATCCTATATGAGTTGTAAAATATGGATGATTCGGGGTTCCCCGAGGACACCCTGACAGACTATTCGAGTT
Organism: Miscanthus floridulus; assembly: GCF_019320115.1. NCBI lineage: Eukaryota > Viridiplantae > Streptophyta > Magnoliopsida > Poales > Poaceae > Miscanthus > Miscanthus floridulus. The sequence continues at coordinate 61,836,413 of NC_089587.1, read as the reverse complement.
ATCTGGCTCTCATGTGCAGCAGTCAGAGGTCTTAAGGACAATGACATGTGCATATGGGCCATATAATTTGGGTGGTTCTGCCACACCCACCTACAACCGCTGCCACTCTAACCAGAGGAGGTTGCATGGGCTATCACCATGAAGCCCCCATGCTCGTCTCGCCCAACCACCTCCCTTCCACTGCTCGGTTGGCACCGCCACCACCGCGCTGGGCTAGCCTTCTTCCTTGGTGATCCCTTTAATCGACTCAGGTCCGGCTCTTAATCCTGAACCCTAACCATAACCTTGCCAAAGTTTCCTCCAGAGTTAGGAAAGAAGACCACATGGAATCCTTGGATTGGGTAGAAAAATTCAAGTCACCATGTGTGTTCTTCAAGAAAGTGGTCACTTATTCATGGTATCATCCTAGACGCAGGACAAAGAAATTAAAAGCCAGCTTCATATATTATATAGCCCATATATAAAATACATGGCAGTTATATATACTAGCTCGTCCAACATACATATATTTCTTGCATATACATGCATAACGAAAGGCATTATTGGGCGCTACCTTTTGATTGGCATAACAATATTTATTAATCCAACAGTAATAATCAATTGTAATAATCTCTACATCTCTTCGTCCATGATCTCGGTGGTCGTCTTCTTGATGAGCTCCCACGCGCTTCGCACGTGCCTCTCCTCCTGCAGCGACGACCCCACCGCGAACCGCAGCACGAACCTGTCGCCAACCGCCGTGTGCGCGAGGTACGCCTTCCCGGTCCTGTTCAGCCGCTCCATGAGCTCACGGTTGACCTCCTCGGCGTCCTCCTCAGTCATGGTGCCTTGCGGCCTGATCCTGAAACACACGAGAGCGAAGTTCCTCGGCACCACGACCTCGAACCGGTCGTCGGCTCGCACGGCGTCCTCGAACATCTTGGCCATGGCGACGTCACTCCGGATGTGCTCCTGGAGCTTGGCGGAGCCGTAGGTGCGCATGACCATCCAGAGCTTGAGTCCCCGGAAGCGGCGGCCGACACCGACCTGCATGTCCTTGAGATCAGTGACGTTGCCGGACTCGCTGGCGTCGTTCTTGAGGTACTCCGGGTTGGTCTCCAGGGAGTCGGTGAGCCGGTGCGTGTCGCGCACCCACAGGCACGTGCAGTCAAGGCACGTCATGAGCCACTTGTGCGGGCTCATGCTGATGGAGTCCACCCGCTCGACGCCGTTCAGGTGGTGCCGGAACTCCGGGCAGATGCACGCGCTTCCGGCGTAGGCGGCGTCGATGTGCACCCACGCATTAAACATGGCGGCGACATCGGCGATGGCTCCGACAGGATCAACGGCGTTGGACGACGTGGTGCCGACGGTGGCGCAGATGTAGGTGGGCACGAGGCTGGCGTCGACGTCAGCCTGCATGATCTCGAGCAGCTTCGCCGGGTCGAGGGCGTAGTCGGTCTCCGGGCCGGTGGGGATGGAGCGGATGTTGGCCGGGTCGAATCCGGCGAGACGGCACGCCTTGAAGAAGGTGGAGTGCGTCTGGTCAGCGGCGTAGACGACGAGCCTGGTGATCCCAGCGACGCCAACGGAGCCAGCCCGGCGCAGGGCGGCGTCACGAGCGGAGACGAGCGTGACGAGCATGGCCTCACTGGTGGTGCCGAGGATGACGCCACCACCGGACCCGCGCCCAGCTTCCGCGGTGCGGTTCATGAAGGTGGACGGCAGGCGGAGGAGCTGCGCGAGCCAGTCGAGCGCGAGGACCTCCATCTCGGTGGCGGCGGGGCTGGCCTGCCAGGTGAAGCCGACGGTGTTCATGGCGGAGGCGACGAGCTCGCCCGCGATAGCGGCGGCGCTGTTGGTGGACGGGAAGAAGGCGAAGAAGTTGGGGCTGGCCCAGTGGGTCATCCCCGGGACGACGGCGTCGCGGACCTCCTTTAGGGCAATGTCGAAGGGCGCGGAGGAGGTCGGCGGCACGGACTGCAGCAGGCGCCGTAGGTAGCCTGGCTCCACGCCTGGCAGCACCGGCAGGGAGTCCACGGACTTGTAGTAGTCGTAGATGAAGTCGACCGACTTGTGCAGGTAGGAGCGCACGTCGTCGGCGTTGAGCGGCTGGAAGGCGCCGCTGCGGTTGATGTCGGTGAAGGCGGCGGCGGCGGCAGGGGTGGTGTCAAGGCTGCCCATGTCGGTCAATGGATCGGATTGAGTAGTGATGATCGTGATGTGTCTCTGTGTTGTGTCTTGTGAGCAAGAATGAGGAAGCAGCTAGCTCCAATGGCGAGGACGAGGACTAGCTCGATCGCTTGGAAGCTGGAAGAGGTGTGTGTGGTGTGGTGTGGTGTCATGGGGTGGGCGTGGTTTATATAGGCAGCAGGGTTGGATGTTGGTGGAGGAGCGAGAGGCCGGGCGACGACGACCGGGCATGGGAAGCGGCGTGGCGAGATGGGCGTTTAACGGTACAGCTAGCCTTCCATTCTAACGCATAGCTACGAGGGAAAGACTCGGGGTAGGTAAAATAGCCTGCACGCCGCGGTGTCGTCTTCGTCGTCGCCGTCCAATGTTTATTTCGCGTCCCATTGTGTCGCCGTGGCAGGCCGGTCTCATCTGGTCGCATGAAAATCACGTTGCGCGTGCGCACGTGCAGGTGGTATTGGGCCGTCCTGGGTACGTAGTAGGTAGAGAAAAAACTTGGTGGTGTCGGATGTATGGGCCGAGGTACCATTACTCACCGTCCGTATAACCCGATCGATGCATGCCTATATGTTAGGCTGAAGTCGACAACGAATGAAGCCCTTAAGGACACGCGAATCCATGAGCTTGGAGATCAACACATTCCAAGAATCATTTTTATTACGTATTCCATGTGATAAACTACAAAGCTAATATATTAGTCGATCGGAGCTATTGTAACCTACTCCCTCAGGCTATATATGGGGGAGTAGGGTCCCCCGATTAGGATCCCATCTTCTACATTCTAACGCATAGCTAGGAGTAGTAACCCCTGCAACCGAGCATACAAATACAGAAAGATCCACCTTCAAACCGGATATACGGCACCACGTGCCCGAACCAGTATAATCCATATATTACGTGCTACCAGCCTACCATCTGATTTATCTTACACAATTAGCTACTAGGTATTAGCGGAGCTAATTCTTCCGATAGTTCGTGCGCCAGGTAGAGGGGCCTTTCGCGTTCCATCGTGTCGCCGTGGCCGGCCGGTCTCATCTCCTAGCATCAAAATCACATTGCGCGCGCAGGGGTGATCGCGACTAGCATGTCTCCTGCAAATAATACCGACCCAGCCGTTAAATATGTGTGAGAGAGAGACACGTAGTATGGGCCTCCCCAAGTAAGTGGTAGGTAGGGAAAAAATTAGGTGGGCACTATCCCCACCATGAGCTTATGGACACCCACCGTGGATTCATGCCACGTGTCCATGTTACGTGGCAGGTAGGGTGGCAATCCATTGCTCAATTTACGTGCCCAAGTCAACAAATTGTCTGGTGCAATTTTGTCTTTTCAGTTGGTCGACGAATTGCAGCCCAAAAACCTCAACTAGCTCGGTTTCAAAAATAAAATAAAAATAAAATACTCAACTAGCTCCGTTTGGCACAACTGTAGAGTTCCGTTAAAAAACTGTGGAACTTGAGCGAATAGTTGGACAAAGGTACTAGGAATGCTTTTTGCAAATATAACATAAATTAAAGTTTGGGAACGAAAAACTGAAACAAAAATGAGGAGGATGTTAGTGAATACTATAGACCGAAATGCATTAACATTGTTCACTTATATGGATCAGAAATCTTGTGCATTCAGATGCCAGCATGGTAAAACCTGTGGGGCAGTGGCGGATCTACAGGGGGGGCTGCCGGGGCTACAGCCCCCCCTAAGCTGCCTTAATCCTTCATTAATACTGTAGCTTAGTGTGAATTCACCTTTAATTTTTAGCTTTAGTCCTAAATCTTCTTTGTTCAGCCCCTCCTTTGTCCCAATCATAAATCCGCCACTGCTGTGGGGCAAGGTAGATGTAATTAATTCCATTGACTAGTAGTTACCATGCATACATTCATGGAGAGTCCTAATGCTCCGCCTGGTCTGTCCTTGGCATTCACATGGTGAGGATCATCTTAAATTTAGTACTCGATCGACTAGTCTGACTTAGGGTGTGTTTATAAGAATCTAGATTCTTGTAGAAACGTTTCAGTTTCAGATTTTCTCAAGAAGTGTTACAGATGATGAATCAGAATCACTTCGTGAGATCGTTTGGATGGTAGACTAGATTCTAGTTCATAAGAATATTTTTTTTTACAAAATAGCATAAATAAAATTGTGCTTTACAAAAATCTTAATTTTTTATGGGCCAAGGCCAAAACATAAATTCAACTGAATTTAATTTGTTACCCTAAACAAAGAATTATAAACAAATAAATACAATTGTTAGAAAAGAAGGGAGACAAAAGAAATAGTACTAGAATCACTGCAAACGTGCATGTAGCCGATTCCGAAGGGCGTCCCCAGCAAGGAACTTTTTGCTAGTTATTTGATAACGTGGAGGAAAGAGAGCGTCATTTGATGGAAACCCCCAATATCAGAGTTTCATTTTATAGTTTTATAGACATTTAATTCCATAACTCAGAAATTTTGTTTCCGAGTGCTTCATTTGATGGAACCTGTGGCATCGTGACTTGAGAACCTAATAATTTGGTACCCAGAATGGCCAGAAGCCGCGGAACCATCGCCTTCTTAGCCACGCTATAGAGCCATAGAGGCCACCATTATCAGTGGATATCTTCCCGTGCTCGGTCTCTCCAACATCGTCAAGAGGCGGAGCTGCACCTCACCGACGGTGATGACATGTCCTATGGCACGAACTGAAGTCGTCTAGGTGGCCACACAGTTGTATATCAGTTGCAATACACACTGATATGCATGCTAGTGCTAGACTAACAGAGAAGGCAAGCTGAGTGTAGCACCCGGTTTTAAGAAAAAAAACCAGATACACACCATATATGAGTCCAGGAAGTCAAATCTCACATATAACTACAAATAAGGGTAATGTCGAAAGACAATGCTCAATATATAACGTACCTAGTATAAAGGATATAACCTTAGACAGCAAACAACGGAAAGATAACTCCGATCTTCGGGTGAAGACTCCAATTCCACAGAGACAACTGACTGGTTGATCACAAGCCTAATTCTACCAAACTCTAGCAATCTGGTACCCATCCAGGATTTTTATCCAAATAATTGAAAATTAAAGCAAGTGTAAGTACATGTCGTACTCAACAAATATAACATGGGGTTCATGAGCCTCAAAAGGCTGACACTGGTTCAACTGCGATAAGCTTTTAATTGTCACAATTTTAGCATAGGAGTAGCAACAAGTTTATCACAAACCCATATAAACACATAATCAGGTAAACATGAATAATGAATAGCATAAACAGTAATCATTAGTGAGCATCGTTATCATCAGTATCATCAGTGTTCATCAACTATTCCATAAGGGTTCCAAGGACGCTCGTGACCGTGAGCACGGCTGATATACCAGTTTTATACTCTATAGAGGTTGTACAATTTCACTGTGAGTCGTGATTTACCCTTTCGCCCGAGGTGATCAGCCTCTTGACCCACTACTAAGGAAGGTCGGCAGGGTTTACTATGAAGCCTTTCAAATGTTCGTCTAACAAGTTAGGGCCATTAGATTCACTCGACAAACAGATATAGAGACCCCTTCCCGATGGCACAATGACGCGCAACCTATACACAAGGGGGCAGAGGCCGCACTATACCCGATTCGTCAAGCCATTCTTACGCCAATAAAGGTAACCACTAGCAAGCTCGAAAAGGTCCACATACTGAGCCAAAGCTAGAGCCATGTAGCCTTCATAGTTGTACTGTAAGTCCTGGATGATCACTTATAGATAAGTCCTTAGGGAGAGGAATCTAGAGCACCATAAAACACTATTTGAAAATCAGTTTGTAGCAACGGGTTTTTTTGGGGCGGCTGACATTGGAGTAGCCCCTACAGTGGCGTGCTCGGGCTCCAGCACAGCAGCCGTCCATACAAATGGCATAGTAGGGGCGGCTGGTAATACGAGCCGCCCTGACAAATGCATCGTTTCATGATCCAAAGGACCAGGTTTGCCCCCCACCAGACGTCTGCTGCGCCACTAACACTGCCCCCGTGCGCTCTCCCACTCTCTGGCCGTCCCCACACTACGCCAAGTGCTAAAAAACATCTTTTAGTGTTTATTGCATATACCATTAGTCAAGTTACAAGATCATGGTTTCAGTTGAGCACTAGCATCATACTGCCCAATGCAATACCCTATAGGTAACAAGGCACAAGGTAACAAAGTACTAGGAAATCCTTAGTGGCAGTCAAGATAGACACATGCAGTATGAATTAAATGATTAAAGGTGTATAGGACAACAATGAAGATCCCATGCTATACTTTCCTTAAACTTAGATCATTCTTCTATTGAATTGTAACCTCCAAAGGACTTCTTCTGGATTACCAACTTCTTTTATATCACCAATGCAAAGCTCACCGACTGAATAAGATCATAAAGCACCACACGAGCATCCATGCAATCACACTCGAAGCAAACAATAGATCTAAATTAGAACAGTACACCAAACAGATAAAACAACAAGTAAAAATGTTTTAAAGATGTTCTACACGTTGTTACGAACACACAGACGCGAAAAATACTCTAATCGGAGCTATAACAAAAAAGATACAACTACCAAAAAAATTGCTTTAAAAAGGAAAACTAAAGGCTTCATTGATTTTAACTATATAAAATCATATATACAAGATATTTTATAAATAATATAAATTGAATTAAGTCCAATTTAGATTTGAATTATAAAACAAATCATATTTTATTTATAAAATCCAGTTGCATAATTATTATTCAAGTTAGAGTTTAAACCATGAAATTCTAGAGCTAGTGATATGATAAATATTTTTACTAATGCGTAGATTACGTCGTTAACGCAACTCAAACGGGTCAAATCGGAGCTAAAACGTAGAAATTATGGCCTAAATAAGATCGGGTGGCAATTCTATAAATAAATTGAAGTATTTTTGGATTTAAAATAATTAATTTTAGAATTAAAACCAGCCAAAGGACTCCGGTCATGAATAGGAGAAAGGGCAGGGGCAAAAACAGAAAAACCAAGGGCCTGGATTTAACTATTTTCTAAGAGAGATGGACTGCGGGTTCTTTATCGCAGATCTATAGGGGCTTCTGTGCAAAAGAGTAGCGGCAGCCGGTGGTTGACATGGTCTCCGGTGACGTGGCAGAGCGGGGCTGGCTGGAGCATGTGAGCTGGTGTGCTGTGATGTGGACTGGTGATAGTGGACCACGTCCATGGGTCTCGGTGGACCGAAAGGGTATGCTGGGTTGGGGATCTAATCGTGGCCGTCTATTCTCGGATGGACGGCTGAGAGAGGTTAGTGGGGATGGGGTCGCCGGAGCGGCTCTTCCAGGCGGTGGCGCCATAGTTGACAGCGAGAAGCTCGCCGATGATCGGTGAAAGGGCGGTTCTAGGTGCGAAACTCGATGGGGAAAGCACAGGAGGAAAGCGCGGGCGACAGCGAACTCACCTAGGGGGTTATCGTCGATGGTGAGGCACGGGACATGGCGGAGCAGACGACGATGGTGGCGCTAGAGTTCTGCGGTGGTGGCACAACAACTCGGCGAACGAGGCGGCTGCTTTATGGTTAGAGGGGGTGGCGTGGCACCCGCGGCTACTATGTAAGGGGGCGGGGAGCTTGGCGCGCACGGCAAACGGCGAAGATAGGGCGGCGACGGAGTCCTGGCGGCGGCAGAGTTCGGCGCGACGACGACTCGAGGTAGGGGATGGCGTCGATAGGTGGGTCCCACTCGGCAGTGAGGCAAGAAGGCGGGGCGAGGGTGTCAGACAGACAGAGGGGGAGAGGAGGCGAGGAAGCGGGCGTTGTTGGGCCGGCCAGCTGGTCCTCACAAAGATGGGAAAAAGAAGGCGCGAGCCGCGGGAGAAGGTGGAAGCGAGCACGGGCCGGCCTGGAGGGGAGCTAGGCCTTTGGGCCAAATTGAGAGGAGAGAGGATTTTTCAATTTTTCAAACCCTTTTCTATTTTGTTTTCAAAACCAAATTCAATTATGAACCAAATGCAAATTCAAGTAGAGTTTCAAATATACTTTTCAACTCAAATAAAAATGAGCAATTTTTGTAAGTTTTCCAAAAATATTTTTTACAACTTTTTAAATTCTTTTATTTTATTTCAAAGCCATTTTCAAATTCATTTTCGAAGGCATTTTGAATTTATTTTGAATTTTGGATTCAACCACTCATTGCAATAGACCAAATGCACCAGCATGTATGCACATCCATGTTGCTACTCCTTATGATGAATTTTAATAAAATGAAAAATATTCATTTTTCCTATGTTTCATGAGCACGAAAATACAAAATTAAATCATTTAACTCTATTTAAAAAGGAGCAAATTTTAGGGTGTTACACTGAGACAATCAAATGAGTTGGTCTAGAGTATCTGATATTGGTTTCATTTGTCTGAATTATTGGTTGTAATTAATGTAAACGTGTAGGATAGATTAGAACAAGCCACAATCACAAGCATCCATGACGACCACGGAGTCATTTCGTGTTGTGTAGAACTGACAAGCACATTCACGAAGCATGCCAATGTGCATCTAAAAAGTCAAAAGTCTTCACCTACCAATTATATTGGTTCAACATCGTGCGGTACTCAACAAGCATGAGTCATCTCCATTCTTGAAACCGAAGGACTCGAGAAATAACAAATACTACCAAACTTTGCTAATGGGATTTTTTTTCATATGCTAAATTAAACCTCACAGGTTGTGTTAGAAAAATAGACAAATCTTCAACAACAGAAAAAAGAAAAAAAAAAGAAAAAGCAACCAAGCCGTTTCAATTTTGTTGGCAATCACAGTTTTCCTAACTTTGCCACGCTTTAGTCTTTATATGATAATTTCACTAAGTAGTCTATTTCTAGCAACGGTAAAAGAAATGATCTATACAAGCGTGCATCCACAAAACTGCCTCCAGCCCTTCATTTCTAAAAATAGTAAAGGATTTACAGGAGGCAACAGGCAACCGCACCTTGGAATATCAAGTACTCCCTCCGTCCCAAATTATAAGTCATTCTAAGGATATTGGAGAGTCAAACCATCTCAAGTTTGACCAAATTTATATGATAAAATAATAGCATTTATGGTGCCAACTAAATATCATTAGATTCTTCCTTAATTATATTTTCATAATATACCTATTTGAGGTCATAAAACTTTGTAATTTTCTCTATAATTTTGATCGAATTTGAGATGCTTTGGCCCTCCAAAATTCTTGGAATGACTTATAATTTGAAATAAAGGGAGTAGGTGGCATCTACAGATCTATTAAACAATAAACAGAAGTACGCCACGTGCCATTGGTAGAGCTCATCAATCCCTATGTTGCCATTCTTACCTCCTAGGCACTGCCTGTCAGAGAAATGCATCCTAGCGCCAGGAGTTTAAAATTGGAATCCTCAGTGATATGTCTGGCCAGGCAGATAAATCAAGCCGACGACAGTGACTATGATTCACTGTCAGGTCATACACCTATAAACCTAGGATTCGAGCAATCAGCCTATTTGCTTGTTGGTTTGAGCCAGGATTATGAGTCAGCCAACAGTGTTTTCCTCTTACAATAAACCAGCACTAGCCGGGCTTATCAGCCCAGAAACCAACCAGCGAACGTGCCGAATATAATGATGTGGATCCCTTTAAACCGCTAATAAAGATAGATACCAGTGGCATGCCACTGCCACATGCTGGTTACCCCTCCTTATATAGTCTGGGCAGTAGGATTATAGATAGAGCGTTGATCGGTTTACATGTTGATTTTCTAGTTTGTTACAAGAAAATCTAGTCGAATAGAGTTGGTTTTTTAAGTACATCTTGGTTCCGGTTGGGCATTTTCCCTTGAGACAACGATACATGGTACTATAGTAACAACATATTTACACTAACTTTGTATACCATTGTTTATGATTATTTCATCCTTTGTAACAAGGTTTATGTCACTTGCAGTTGATGCTGGCCCAATAATGCAACATCATGTGCTTTCAAGTTTATGTTGCGAAACTGAAGCAAACTATACTTAATTGAATACTTTTTGTAAGGTGTGTTCATATTCCTCGGTTCAAGTGCTCCGGAGGCTTACAAATGGGGGTTCGTAAGCTAGGGTTCTACAGAGAGAAGGATTCGAGGTAGGAGAAATCGATCCATCTGAAAGAAGGCTCGGCTCCACTTATGTAGTCGTGGGGGGCAGGGCTACATCTTGTTAGGAGAAGGGACACCTGAGTGGTCGAGAGCCTCAGGGGAGGGAGAAGCAGGCGAGCTCAGTCGGCGGGCCCTCCATGTCTTGTCCTTGCTCCTATGGATACGTCCGAGTATGGTCGCCGGGTTCTTGTTCCTCACATCAAGGCATGGCGCGTCATGGCAGCACTGTGCCGGACATGCCAGCACACTACGGGCGGTAGTTGTTCACCAACTTCCATGTGTAGCATAGCTTTCGGAGCGAGTCGTGGCTGTTGTCCTGACGCCTATCATCCTAGGGTGGCGTCGTGGCGCCTTGGTACGGAGAAAGCGACTGCTCATCACGAGCGGCCTGCTCCCCTGGTCATGGCAACAATGCCCGACCTCTGGTGGTCGAGTCGGGGGACTTTGGATCCGGCCAGTTTGGTGGGAGCTGACTCTCCAGATCTGACTAAGGTGTGTTGAAGCAATGCTGACCCAATAATGCAGTAGATCAAGACTTGGGCCTCGAGAGACATAATACAGGCGAAAACCCAAAGCTACCTAGGCTTTAATTTCTTTAGCCTACGCTGGCCAATGGTTTCACCATATTGACCAATGCCAACTCCTAGGAGGGCCCCTTGGGCATGTCCACTGCCACCGACTTCAACTTTTTAGGATAAGACTTATTGAAGATCCATCCCTAAGAAATAGAACACAATGGTGGGGGGGGGGCACATCATGGGAAGGCACAACAAAACTTAGGGTTTCACCGCCGCCGCCACTAGCACCATCATCATCAGATCTGGCCAACCCCTTGGAAGAAGGTGAATAAGGGGGACGAAAGTATTAAAACGTGTCACCTAACGCCATGCTTGCGCCGGTTGACGCCCCCCCCCCCCCCCCATCCTCTACCCAACTGTCCTTAGCTTTCTCCCATAGTGTTCCTATCAACACCAAGACCTTGATGGAGTAGTAATTCAGCTATGTAAACTCTTACGCTCTTTCGGAATCTATAGTTGTCTATGCATATATGAATGTTGGTTGTTTATTTATGTTGATCTATTTCTTACTATAGTGCATGTAAAGAGGGGCATATTATGTAGTTAAGAGTTGAGTAAAGTGTAACCACAAGTCCACAACTGCAGTAGTACTATTTGTTGAGAGACGTTTACTACATGATAATCCTAATCCCCTAGGCAGGATCGCAGAACATTTTCTTCTTATCCACAACACAGCATTAGAATAGTTCATTTAGCTCTCTTTAATTTAGTAGCCTATCATATCTTTCATAGACCTGGTTAGTAGCTTGCCATTGTTAGAGATTTGGTTTTCATTGAGTTCGATATAAATCTTGAAATACGCCTTCAAGAAAGGCGACAATATTATTGTGTGCTCGCAGTATAATTAAGTAGTTTGAATAGCTGATGCCAACAATAGTAAAAGTAATATTTTTAGTGTAACATAGATATATTTATTTGATATAATCTTGCTACAACAGCTCTATATATATAGTCACCATCCATGGTAAAAATCCTCGCTGGCTAAGTTTATCCACACAAGATATATCCATTCCACGTAATGTTGCTACAACTGCTCTATATACAGTCAACATTCATGGTAAAAATCCTCACTGGCTAGTTTATCCACACAAATGTAGCTAGTAGCATATACTCCCTCCGTACCTAAAAAAGAGTCACTGTGGTAATCGTGCTGGTCAAGCTTTCTCAACTTTAACTAAGTTTGTAGAAAATGCGTGCAACATTTATATCTCCAAATAAGTTTATTATGAAAGTATATTCAACAATCTACCTAATGATACTAACTATGTTAAAAGTTAAAAGTTGTTGGCTTTTTGGAAGCAAGAATGACTCTTTTTTAGTGACAGAGAGAGTATAGATATATTCATTAGATATAATGGTGCTACAACTGCTCTATATATAGTCTACATCCTTGGTAAAAATCCTCGCTGGCTAGTTTATCACACAAATAATGTAGCTAGCTAGTTTAGGTAGCTAGTTTGCACATCAGCGTAGACAGGAAAGATGTCGTTGCACAGTGATTTGCTAAGTGTATACCGAAGATAATTAAAATAGGCTGTACTTTCAGTCGTGTATTATTGAAGCAGTCATGTATATTGACCAGATCCCCTCAGTCAAAAAAAAAATGTAACAGGGACAACGTTGGAACACTGCGGCGTCTGACTAGTTTGACTATATATATATATATGTATATATATATATATGTATATGTATATATATATATATATATATATATATATATATATATATATATATATATATATGTGCGTAGAACTCATATATTCTATATATACACTTTATATTCAAAAGTACGTCAGCTCTCTGATTCGATTTTGACGTCTCAAATAGTAATCTACATGAATTTATTGGTTTCGTAATGGTCAAAGCTTTATTTACATCTGAGTAAACAGTATGCGTAAAATTAATCCAAGACCAAGACAAGAGAGACACATACGTAATCCATCCTTTTGATCTCTCCTTCCTATGAGTTACGATCGTTTTCTTGATGATCAAGTACAGATGGATGAATGCTAGCAAAGTTCGTTTATTCGTTTTGGGGAGAATATGCTGAACACGCCGTCAATAGAGCCGTACAAGAAAGGGTTTTCCACCAGGTGCACTAGTGTCCATTACGAATCACAACAACTTAACCACGAAAGTGACATCCTTACTTTCTTTGGTCTTGCATGGCGTTGAACACACACACACACACACAAACACACACACACACACACACACACACACACACACACACACACACACACACATATATATATATATATATATATATATATATATATATATATATATATATATATATAGGGAGAGGCTATTCAGTAGCCGGCTACAAAATAAGTTATTCTGTAGCCACCTCCATTTACTATAATTTTATATACTAATTTACCGTAATGTCAATACATATTTACGATAGTTGGGTTACTATAACACATAGGGATATTTACCATAACGTTATATTAAACCACTTAGTAAGGAGTTACTATAATCTCATAAATTAACATAGTAATTATCGTAACTCAAAGTGGCTACAGAATAAGTTATTATGTAGCCAGCTACAGGATAGTAGTTCTATATATATATATATATATATATATATATATATATGTTTGTGTGTGCGCGCGCGCGCTAGCATCCTTACTTTCTTTGGTTCTATTAACGGCGTGTTCAGCATATTCTCCCCAAAACGAATACACGAACTTTGCTAGCATTCATCCATCTGTACTTGATCATCAAGTTAAAAGAGAACGGACTCATAAATTAAACGCTACTCCTCCGTCCTAAAATATAGTGTACTATGACATCTAAAATTTGTACTCAAATATAATACGTTTTGTGTAATGATTATGTCTAGATTTGGCAAAGTTTATTAAAAAAGAAATCATGATTTGAGGGGAAACTCTTTAGTTGAAATCATCTATGGGTACATACGTCATTTGAGTGCTCGCTTAAGTTGTCTTAAATTTTTTATAATGCACTATATTACAGGACGGATGAAGTGACACCGTTTCATTTAATTAGGGAGTCAAAGCTAAGCTAAAATCTTGATGATAGAGCTGTGTGAACATTCGTTCGTTTCTTTTGTGCATTAATTTCATAAAGCTTTTTTCCTCAGAAAAAAGTTTAATTAAAGTACTACCTCCATCCCAGGAGTCAACTAATCTTAAATTTGACCAAATATGTACAAAACTATACTAATGTTTATGATACCAAGTAAGCATTCATCATTAGATTAATCACACCACTATTTTTGTAGTAAATCTATTTTGAGATACAAATGTCAATACTATTTTCTATAAATAAATCTAGTAAAACTTGATATTGGTTGACTCCTTAAATTAAGGTATGTGCACTTATTTTGGGACGTATAGAGTAAGAAATATCTAATAAAAGATAGATAATTCTTCACGTCGCCTATTTATCTAGGACGAATCCATCCCTCCCTGGATGGAGTATTACAGGCAGTAGTGTACTTCTTGGGCCAGCTCTGCGTCCCAAGGACACAAATCCATCGACGTCCAACTCAGTGTCTCGTCCATGCGCATGCTTCAATCTTCTTCAAGTCAACCTCTGTATGTGGCAGCCTCGAATTCCTGGTTCATATTTTTTTCCGTCAATTCCGCTGGATTCTTCCACGAAAAAAAAACAGATCTCGATCTCAGTTGATGAATTGACCCATTGTCTGCACGGCTATTGAAGGAAAACTATACACCAACTCTATATGAAGTTGCCTCGGTCATGTTCACACACTACTAGACGAAGTTGCGCATGCAGTGATGTTGGTAATGGACAGGCCCCCCCTGGTCTGCATTTTTGTTTCTCAATTCATGTCACACCCAATTTTAAGGATAAAATTGAATGCACTAAACTCATGTGTGCCCAGGAATCAGTCACACACACAAGTTGACAAATCATAGAAGAGTATCATCACAGTGTATCTTACATCACGATAGTAATATAACTTAGTCTTACACATCACAGCGGAAAATAGAAGATAACTCTCTCTCGTGGAACACCATCACAGGGAAGGTCAACTGGTTGACCACAAGCCTAATAATCCTCAGAAAACTCCTCATACCCGTTGTCATCTGTTACCTATCCGGGATTTTTATCCAAATATAGAAAGTAAACAAGCGTAAGTACTTCCCGTACTTAACATGGTAACATGGGGTTATGTAGCTCAAAAAGGATGACACTGGTTTACTGTAGTTAGCACTTTTAGTAAATCCATATTTTATTAACAAGTATAATCAAGTTATGCTTAAGCTCCCATTTAATCCCACATAAACAGAATCATTTGCATCATATTATCATCGTATACCATCATACACTATAACACAACATACTTTTGCCGACACTTTTTATTGTAGGCAAAGGCCACCTTTGCCGACAGATAACCTCCCGCGAAAAGTTTTGCCGACAGTTTAGAAACAGTCGCGCTAGAAGCCGTCGGCGAAACTTTTGCCGATAGTTAACAGAATCGCCGACACTTTATATGTAGGCAAATGCTCTACCTACGCCGACAGTTGAACCTTTGCCGACAGTTGATCCTTTGCCGACAGTTAAGACCTACACCGACAGTTAATGCCTTTGCCGACAGTTTGTATGTTGGCCAAACCATTTCCAAGGTATTTTACAAACCATACCCTGCAAAAAAAACTGGCAAAACTGCATAGATATAATTATAATTAAAATAATTTGACAAATCAACTTTTGCTCATATAGAAGGCATCACATTGAACAAATTCACTTGATTTTTGTATAAATAATATATTAGATCTTCCATACATACACCAACTTGATATATATATATATAGCAGGTCAAGTACATAGAGCCATATAGGTCCAAGATATAGATTAGTCAGTTACATACATATATATAGACATAGTACAAGTCTTGTATTAATTGGTTATGACTAAAGCTCCATGGTTGCTGCCACTCCAAAATATGGTTGCTGCCACTCCTTGCTGCCACTCCAAAATATGGTTGCTGCCATATGGTTGCTGCCACTCCATGGTTGCTGCCACTCCAAAATACTTGACACCAGCTTCGTGCACATATGGTTTCTGCCACTCTACAGAACATGTAACAGCTCTTTGATCGAACCTCAAAAGCTTGCCAATCCAAAATACTTGCAACACCACATAGTACCTAACATGAAAAAATGTGAAATATCACTGCAATGTGCTCTGTACATTAACTCCTAATATGAAATACACAGTATGCAAAATTCCAAAATTATGGGACACATTTATATTGCTATGTGTAGATGGCACCTTGAATTGACACATTTATATTACAGTAGCTAAGAGGACCTTGAATTGACACATTTATATTGCTATGTTTTCTACTCCATAAGCTCTGTTTTCCTGGCATACTTGCCTCAGATGAGCTACTACTACAAGGGCACTGCAAAGGTGAACTCCTGGAAAGGTGAAGACGCCCATGCAAAATGCATACACCAGCCACAGAAAAGGCACGAAAGCAAATGAAGGGTTGCGATCACCAGGACAGTCAAGTGAAAACTTTAGGCCTTCAGGGGAAAGTCTAACGTGGCCATAGTGCGAAGTCAGAAGACTGAGAATCACCATTTTGACATGCATTCACCATCTGCATCATCTTCTATGACTTTGTTCAGATCTTTAGATTACAATTATCAAGTGATTAAACATTATTTATGCTGCCCAATGTGATGTGGCCATGTGGCAGTAGACACTTATGTCTTCCGCTAGCTATTCTACACTAATTTAGTTGGCTATTCGACTATTTGCTTATGTCCTAGATGGCTGGACAAGTCTGAAACTACTTATTGTTTAAGCTTTAGCTTGATAAATTCTTATGTACTGTGTGACTATGTGAGTGGCTGGGTGTCACCTACTCACCTATGTGTTATGTGTATTGTCACTACTATCTACTATGTGACTCCTTATTGCTTCCTACTGAAAATCCCGTACTTCTTTTGGCAATAATTTGCTTAGCGCTTCTATATGCCTTAGCGCTTCTATAGCAGCCGCTATAGCGTGCTTAGTGTTTTTTTTTCAGAAGGCGCCGCTAAATGCTTTAGCCCGCAATTTAAAACACTGCAACAGACATACACATTTCATGGGTTTGGACTTCAAATGTTAAGTTCCCTAGCTAATAAGTGGAGTAAAAATATGAACAATAACCCACTACCAGTTTGCCATCTTCCTTCCTAGATGCAATCATCAATAAGCAAAAACTATTTCATATTTACACAAAGGAAACGCTTGAATACTGCATACTTGTTCAGCTAGGCGCTAGGAATGTCAGTCAAGATTATGCTACTAGCTAGTACTTTCCAAAAAAAAGTATGCTACTAGTAGAATTGCAATGGCTTGCAAGATAGAAGTGGGTTCCGTGGGAAGCATGACATACTGCAAAACCCCAGCAGGATTCCCCAGGGGATCCTGCTCCTGGATGAAGGCGCATGTTTTCCTTTCTTCTCATGAGTAACATGATGTATGGAGTGTATATATTAGCCTTCCAACTAGGCTATAGATTATGTCATTTATATGGGTTGATTATTAATACTCACAATATGACATTCGCACCTAGTACAGAGCATTGACATGCAGAATATGAAAGATCAGTTGAGCTTCTTTATCATATTCATTGTAAGAAAAGCATCCAGTGTGAACCACAAGATCTCTCAACAGGCCTTTTGTAAGAAGTAGGGAGTCTAGGAACTACCTTTTGTATGAACCACAAGAATGTATTTTCCTTGAAACAGTCAAGTATATTCTTGGTAGTAGTGTCCTAGATGGCTGGACAAGTCTGAAACTACTTATTGTTTAAGCTTTAGCTTGATAAATTCTTATGTACTGTGTGACTATGTGAGTGGCTGGGTGTCACCTACTCACCTATGTGTTATGTGTATTGTCACTACTATCTACTATGTGACTCCTTATTCATGGGTTTGGACTTCAAATGTTAAGTTCCCTAGCTAATAAGTGGAGTAAAAATATGAACAATAACCCACTACCAGTTTGCCATCTTCCTTCCTAGATGCAATCATCAATAAGCAAAAACTATTTCATATTTACACAAAGGAAACGCTTGAATACTGCATACTTGTTCGTCCCAGCTGAACAAAATTATACATTGCAGCCATATTATTGGGTCACATGGTATTTCTAACCTATAGTGGACAAAATTATACAAGAGCAATATAGAGCACTCTTAAATGGATGTAGCACTCAGATGTAACACATGACAGCAAGTGAAGGCAACATGAGTAACGATGAGTGACATCTGTGTACCAGTCATGTAACTGTATCAACCACAAGATTGTATAAGACAGATACCTGACTATGACTGGACAACACAAAACATAGTACTGTATCATACATCTTTAAATAAGGCAGATTACATATCCCAGGGCATGTAACTGTGTTCAGCCAAAGGAATAAGGCAGACACCTGAGCAGAGAGCCAGAGACCTTATCTGTCTCAGTATGCTCATGTGAGTTACAGCCTTACAGGAGCTACTTCGTCAAGTGCAATAGTATCTACATGAGCTTGAGAGGAGCATGGAGAAGGTTTTGCATACATGAATAACTATTTTTTTGAACAGTTGCAGGGACACAAAATCTGATTTCCTTTTGCTGAATTACTAAAGGCAAACTCTAAAAACATATCCACTCCTTCTCTATACACAAGGGTTTGCCTACAAATGATGATCAAGATATCAGACCAAACACCCTATGCATGCAGATTCTAGTATATGGTCATAGGTTTATTATGTACCTAGGCTGATCCATGTTTTATCCATGACGCACCTTTTACAAAAAGCAGTGTCAAAATAGTGAAATATTACTCCAGTATTTCAGTTCAAGTTTATTAATGTTGACTCATAGATATTAACTCTTTTGGTTCAGTTTTGTAGAATGTATTTTAAAGTTTTGGTTAAGATCAGTATTACCTTAGAGTAGAATTTACTTTTGAGTAGAGTCTGTTAGCTTTTTCTTCACTGGCTTTGTGTAGCTAATGCAGACTCTGATCAAATAGATAAGCACTATCACTCACATTAACACATATCAGGAATGCACTCTCATGGACAATTGTTTCCTGGAGAGTTCAACAAATCCACTTGAAGTTTTTGACTTCCTGATAAGTGATAGCAACCAGTCAGATAGAACATATCAAGATAACTGAAAGTTCAGGACTCATATTGTGCAACCTAATGATTTGGTTTTGTTTGCATACAAGTATAAAGATCTGGATTTTTTTTGTTTAGTTTTGACACTATATGGCCTTCCAAAAGCTTAACTTATCCCAGAACTATTTTTTCATTAATTTGCAAACAGAGTAGCACTACAATTTTGCAAAGGTCTATCTGGATGAAAAACTATGGCTTGTCGAACTGCAGTTTTTTGGTTTTCCCTCTGTCCATAACTGAATTATTCTACTGGAGTTCTGAAACCTGACTATACCAACAATAGCTTAGAAAGTTCTGAGATATGTATCGGCACGAGGAAGACACTATCTTCTGGCCTTTGATTGAGAAAGGGAGAATGTGAGAAGCATGAGAGATCAGATTGCCTGCATCTCATTTCACAAATTCTCATTTAAGTTTTGGTTCGTTTTGTATATTCTAGGTTCAGTATTAAGGAGGACTCACCACTAAAGGCAACAGATTTTGGTTTGTCAGATTTCATTAAGCCAGGTAGCTACTTGGGGTCATCTGAATCTGTTTGGAACCTGATAGGGCAAGTCTGCAGTTTAGCTGACCATTTTGTTTTCTAATGCATGCTTTTAGGGAAGAAGTTCCATGACATTTTTGGAACTGCCTTACTATGTCGCACCAGAAGTACTAAAACGACGGTGGTCAGATATTTGGAGCAGAGTTATAACATACATTTTGCTCAGTGGGAGGCGGCCTTTTTGGGATAAGACCAAAGACGGTATATTCAAGGAGGTAAGTGAATGGTTTTTGCATACCATGTGCTTAGATGTAAAATATGCTTGGTTAGAGTGTCGTACCAGGGACCAGCGCTTTCAGTGTGTTGATACTGTTTTCTACAATTTGTTTCTACAGCATATAGCAGTGTGTTACCTTGTTAACTATTTCTGTGCCAAACTATTTGTCAGTGTCAGCACTCAGACTATTTTGAACACTGTAAACCTATTTTGGTCAGGTTATCCTTCAGTGATTTCTGTACTAGCTACCAGGCACCACCGGAATGCTAAACAATTGTCCAAATTAAATCAATTTCACCACACTTGATGCTAAAAAATTATCTCACCACAAGCCATCAATAAGAACTATAGGTGAAATTTAGTCCAGTTTTAAGAAATCAAATCATCACATCACAGATCACACACAACCTGCAATTCTAAGCCAAATGCAGAGACAAAGTTCATAAGAAAAGGAAAGCATACCAATCAAGCAATGACAGTAGAAGATCTTGATTGTGTTGTGTACAAGATGTTGAATCCTACTGGTTCCTCTGCAAAATCAACTAAGGCAGTAAACATCACATCTAAATTGATTCTCCAAAGAGGGGAAGAGATGGCGGGCAAGAGAAGCAACCCAAACCTTGAATCTTTGTAGCCTTTCTCACCTTTGTCTACTCCATTCTGCAACCAAGAAAAAAAATACAAAAAAAGTAAGCTGTGCCGAAACCCTAGCACGCAGGGGAATGGGGATGAGAGGAAGGGGATGCGGAGATGACGCACTTGGATGCGGAGGGGAATAGGGATGCAGCGGCGGCACCGCTCTTGCTGGCAGGCGGTGGGCTAGGGTGACGGCGGGCTGGGGCGACGGGGGGCTAGGGCGGCGCCGTCCGTTGGATTCGACGGTGGGGGCCTACTGCTGTAGGCTGCGGGGCACCGCTCTTGTAGGCTACGGTGGGGATGACTTCGGCGCCGGTGGGATTGGGAGGTGGCGATTTGGGCGGCGGGATTGGGAGGCGGCGCTGGCGGGATTGGGAGGCGGCGATTTGGGCGTCAGGGGTGCCGGGTACTAGCCTCTGGCAGCGGCTCCTTGTGGCGCCTGGCAGCGAAGCACTGCTGGCAGCGCCCGATGGCGGGGCTATGGTGGCGGGGCGGAGCGCTGGTGGGCGCGCGGTGGGCCTGCGTGAGTGGAAAAGGGGAGGAAGGGCAAGAGACATACTACGAAGGGTTGGCACAAAAGTGGCCTCACCTTTTCTCGATAAAAAAAAATGTTTAGCCTTTTAGCCTCCCGCGCACAATACTGTTTTGGCGCGCGGTCTCCCGCCCACCGCGCGTACCCCTTCGCCGACACCTTCGACAGTGGTTTAGGGTAGGCTAGGACGACACTTTTTTGGGTCTAAAAAACTTTCGCCGACACTTTATGTGTTGGAAGGAGAAACACCGACGTATAAGTTGTAGCCTTATATTACTATTGCCGACACTTACAAGTGACGCTAAAAGGTAAAGAATTGCCAACACATTACTTGTTGGGAAAACCCCTCGATTTACCAACACATGATTGTAGGGGAAAAGTGGATCATGGTGTAGTCCTGTCATGCCATAGGTGCAGCTGCATGGAGGTCGCCGTCATCTGACCCTGGCTGGTTCCTGGTTTCCCGCTCCGGCGCATTCTAGACCAGCCCTTCACTGTCTACCTCGTCCTACAGCCTGCACGCGCCCAAGCTGCAGGTCTTCACTGTCGCTTGCGTCTGCGCCGATGAGGTGCGCGTTGAGGGCGTTGGGCGCCTGTCGGAAAGTCACTGGTGGAGATCGCTGCAGGACGGATGCCCAGACATAGGAAGAGAAACGAAGCTTCTTCTCGGTGGAAACACCGTGACAGCACATGATTTTTTTAAATAATATTTTTTAATGATAATTGCAAATCTGGAATGTGAACTAAGTGCTTACTATTTTTATTTAAGTAAAAGTGAGAGAGGACATGTATCCTGAGCACTTGTTCCATTTCTTTGGCTTGGTAAAGAGTGCAGAAGTGATCTACAGTTTGAAGAAGGCAAATTAAACAATAGTCTGATGCCAGAAATAAACCCAATAAAAAATGACAATCTGTCTAAAAAAAAAGGCAACTCTTGCATCTGACATTCCGCAGCTTATAGATGCATCATGCATCATTATTTGCAGGCAAGGAATGGAGAACATATTGTATCACCCACTACATATACAAAGTGTCCAACTGCGTTGTGATACCCAGTACTGTTTGAATGTAATGCCCTATGCTCTGTGTCGAAATTTGAAAGACAGAAAGCCAGATAAATGCACATTTGGACAAAACGAAACTGTAACTATTGTCAGTTACCTTTTAATTTGACGGTCCTTCTTCCTTCAAGTAGCGCAGAGAAAGAAAAAACCAACAACCAAAGGAGCAATGTAAGTCAAACACTGGCACCGCAATATCGGTTCTAGAAGAGAAGATAGAAGTAGGTCATCAAAATGAAAACCTGCAAGTTATTCAGTTACTGGTTTTGCTTAGGTAGCTAAGTAGATATGTCTGACAGAAGAGTAGAACTGAGGCACATGATGGTGTTTGAATGAGCCATCTGTGTGCATTTTAGACTAAAACTAGCTTGAACTGCTTCATGAAGCTTAGAGCCTTAGAGATGTACTTTGGCCAAACAAAGCTTTATGTATTTAGTGTGGAAAGTTTTTGTACCAGCACATGTTCCAGCCACTGCAATGGCTGGATGTGCTCCAGAATGTGAACTAAGTGCTTGCTATTTGATTTAAGTAAACCTCAGAGAGGAGATAATAGAGACAGCAAAGAGCTTATCTACTGTTTCAAGAAAACAATTAAACAAACAGTGCGGTGCTGGAAGTAAACCCAATGAATTGACAAGTAATCTGTCTAGTTTCAGAGTATCTTTTATGAAAAAAGAAGCACTCTAGTTCTGATGTCCAACACTCCTGCTGCTTACATATGTACATTGCAACATGACATGCAATGCAAGCAAGGAAGGGGAAGGAAGGGAGTTTATATTGCATTTCTGTCTCTTGATTTGGTTAATGAAGGAACCAGAGGAAATGAAGGACAAAATCTGTCAAAGCTGCAAGAGTTTCCTTTTTGTTGACAAAGACCTTAAAATAAAATCCTTTGATAACCAGCATTAGCAGGTTAATTAGACAGTTTAATATATTATTAACCATTTTAATTACATTAGCTCCTATAAAATTTATGGCTAAGATTTGTTTCAAGTAGGTAGAGAGAGTGCCTTAAAAGAACCCACTACATATACAAGGTGTCCAAACTTTTGTAATTCCCGAACTGTAAGCATGTAATGCCCTATCCCTATGAGTGTACAAATTTGGAAGACAGAAAGACAGCTGAAAAGCACATTTGGACAAAATGAAATTGTAGCTGTTGTTAGTGATTTTAAATTTGATAGCCTTCCTTCGAGTAGCACAGAAGGGAAAGATCAATAGCCAAAGCGGCAATGTATTTCAGTGCACATCCTGGACAAAAAAAGGCACTCTAGATCAATACCACAGTTAGCCTTGGTTGAGAGTTCATCAATGTTAGATTCCATAACGTCCTCCACAAATAACACAGAGGTAGGGATAGAGATCAAATAGAGTAATGCCAATCACTGCAAATGCATTAATATTTGCAAAATAGCAACCACAAAAACAGCTTTACCAAGCATACAGATCAAAGAAGGAACTTCAATCGTATTACCCATCAACTATGTTCTCACAAGTTGCCAAAATAGTGCAATAGAGACTATATCAACAAGGGTAGTAGTACAAGCACTGCAGCAGAAGAGAATTTTCTGGCTGATCCCAGGAACCATTCAGATTATCAGTACATGAACAAGACAGCAAGAAGTGTGCTGGCTCCTGGGGATGTTCCTTCTTCACCAGGGACTTGGGCCATAAGTTAGTGTTGTGATTTATTTATCGGGCCGTGTGGCCGTCCTGACCAACCAAATCTAATTAAACAGTCGCATTCCATCGGCAGCATTTCTTTTAAAACCAGTACAACTAGTAGCAGCGAAACCGAGACAAGCAACAAGGAATCTCCCAAGAAAAAACGCAGACAATTAAAAAATTGAGACCCACGAAGAACATAATCAACAGAACCAAAGGCTCCAAACAGCGCCCAAATCGTTCTGAACCTTGTGCCTTCCCACGAGTTAATTACCCGATAAAGCCCGATGGTGGCGCCGCCGCCACAGACTGACTAGAACGGCGGAAACTGACGCCCTGGACACGAACCAACAGAGCGCACAAAAAAGGGAGGCAACGAGAACGAAGGAGGCGAGAGAAGTCAGAAGCAGCAGAACGCCACAACCACAAGCACCGCACCGCAGGGCATCTATTGTAGGCAGCTACCCCGCTCGAATCCTGCCTACCAAGGCACTCATCACAAGGCAATTCCGAAGGACCACCAACCAGGTCGCCCCCCGCGCGCGGCGCGCCCTCACTGGCTGAGCGCGCCGCCGCCGCTCCGACACGGCGGGCGAGGAGACGCCGGAGGACTCGTGCGACGCCGACGCCGACGCCTCCACCCCGCACGCGCGGACCTCGTCGATCATCTTCACCACGTGCACGATCTTGGGCCGCTGCTCGGGCGCCGCCGCAGCGCAGCTCAGCGCCAGCTGCAGCATCGCCACCATCTCCTCCTCGGTGCCCTTGTCCTTCATCAGCTCCAGGTCGAACACCTCCGACGTCCACCTACCTCCCGCACCACGGACTGCACTCACCGGAGCAGCTCCACCACCACGCCGCCGTTGGGAGCTCGCTCCGGATGGTGACCGATCCCGTCCAAGGAGCTCCAGGAGCACCACGCCCATCGCGGTACACTTCGCCCTAGGAATTAATTTATTGTATTCTAGGAAAAAAAAATTTCGTATAAGTCAAATTTGAACTGTAGGTGATTCAAATAATAGAATAAAATGAGTAGAAACAATTATATTCATGTTTATTGAGTCCAGCGTGAGGCTCACTCGAGACATGAAAAAGAATTTTCGAACATTTTGTTCTTGGAAACACGACTAGGAAAGTATGTCCAAATGATTTTTAAATTCTAAAAAAAGCAAACGAAGTCCGAAAATCATGAGATTTGTCATGATGTGATGAATTCATACGTGAGGCGGCTGTGGGTAAAAAATTGAGAAAGTTTCGCACAATTATCACGTACGATGTTTACCAAACCGAAGCATCACAGAAGAACAATCGTAGTGTTGAGAAGGAATCGGTACGATTTTGAAGTCAAGTGACGATCGAATTGTGGTTTGACTTCAAACTTTTTATATAGGGCAATAGAGAACATACATGGGTTTCATGTGAAATTTTGAAATTTTTTTGGATCCGTTTGATAATTTTAATTTATTAAGTGCAATTATAGAATTTTAATTGATATAGAATTAAATTTGAGTTGTAAACTGCATAAACTAATGGAATCATATTCGTAGAACAATTATATATATAGTATTGAGTCAATTTGACAAGGGTATTTTTAAAGTACAATCGAAACAAAAAAGGAAATACCGCGTTATGGAAAACAAGGAAATAAAAAATAAATAATATATTTGCCGAGTACCCCAAACCCTAGACACTCGGCAAAGATTAGTTTGCCGAGTGTTGTGATCTGACACTCGGCAAAGTCTGTCCCTCGATACAACACTTGGCAAACTGGGCACGTTATAAAAGCACCTCCCGGGGATCGCCCCGCCCCTCTCTCCCACCAGCCCCCCCCCTCCCTCTCTCGCATCGCCGCCCCCATCCCTTCCCTCCCTCTCCCCACTCCCTCCCGGCGCCAGCCCCCTCCCCTCCTTTCCCTCCCTCTCCCCGGCGCCACCACGGCCGTGGCAGTGCGGCTCTCTCGCTCGTCCTCTCCGGCGGGCGGGGGAGCTCTCTCTCCTCCGCGCGCGCCGGATGGCGGATCCCGCGGGAGAGGGCAGATCTCGGTGGCCGGAGGCCGGATCCGGTGGGAGAGGGCGGACGTGTGTGACGTGGCGACAGTGGGTGGCGGGCATGGTAGGCAGAGAAGAGGCCGACTGTTGTGGTGGCGGCAGCAATTGGTGGTGCAGGTGCAGACCCAGGAAGCTGGTGGGCGCAAGGAGAGGGGATGAGGCCGAGACGGGTGTGGCCACCCTTTCGACCATCCACTACCGCGTTCTTTGTCGCCGTCATCGTGTCAACGGGACCATGCGATGCACAAGGTTATTTTCCGGGCTTGCTTCTTCTCTGTCCTTCTAGTGCAATGAACTCTAGATGTTTGATGAAATGCCAGTTCATGCCCATAAATTCATTGCACCTTCTTTAACTTTAAGTATATGTAGCTAGCAATTTAGCATTCGCTTAAGAGAGAATCTTTCATTCAACAGTTAGTGGAGGGCGATGCTAATTGTTTCTGACTTTTGCAAGCTTACGGACTAGCTCCAATTTTACACTTCTTTTTGCACGGTGAGGATACATGTTCCTATTCAGACATAAAGTTCAGAGTTAGCATAAACAATAGTTTCATTTATTTATCCATATAAGCTTCTAGATGATCTTGACACTTCGGCAGTGTGCATCCTGCTTCTTGAACTTTTACAAGTAGGTTTGTATTAATTTATTGGACCATATAAGCAAGTTTTCTTACGATTTTACACTTACTGCTGCCACCTTTCCCAGCAGTTCATAACCTCTTGGTTGATGTGTGCAGGGCTGCAGGTACCTGTGATGGCTGCTACCTGCTAGTGCCTTGTGCTTTAGGTGTTTCACTTAACTGGTTTTGCCCAATGCACATATGTACTCAAGCATTACGTCAGTTTTTTTTACACGACTCCCTGTATATAAATATTATTATGACATATATTTGTTGTGGTCCTAATTAGTTTTTCCAGGAACCTATAGTGGTTGCTTAAACTGGTGACATATCCTATAATCTGGATCAATGTACTGAAGTTACTAGTGCTATATTCACCCTAATCAGGTTATAATTCCTGGAAGCAATATAGAGAGAGTTGCCAGATGTTAAATGTCGGGGATGCTTTTTATATTTCTGAAGCTCTTATATTCTCCTACACACACATAGGTTAGGCAACATTGTATGAAGTAAACATATAGGCTTTAGTGTCTTAGGAGTATGCTTCTTTCTAATTCCACCTTTTTTACTTTGTGCAACACTGCAAATCAAGACTGAGTTACAAAACTGATTTTTATTGTACAGTTCTCTACGTATGCACTATCATCATTCAAGTTAGATCATGGTATGCAGAGATAGCACCTGCCTTGATGGTTGGTCTTATTTTTTGTATGCCATTGTTGATAAAAAAACAGAGATACCCTGTTAATGCTTAAGTAAGATGAAAGTGACATGTAAGATAAACTCTGTGCACTTCATTTTTGCTCTTAGTTGACCTGTACATGTCTGATGTTCATGCTGTTTTGTCTTCTCTTTTAAGTGCCTACTAGGTGTAATATTATTAAATTATTTTGTAGTCAAACAATCTATAGGCAACAGATAGAGCACACTGGTGTTTCTAATCTTTACTTGGTTAGTCCTTGTCATTAATCATTACTTGGTGTTCTAATCTTGTTTGGACATTTAGCTATATTCTCTTGGCTAGTGTTTCTGTCAAACCTGCTAGTAGCATCAATATTTACTTGGTTCAGCTACAGGTTTGCATTATCATTCAGAAGGTCATGGTGTGTATGCAAGTTTATGATGCCATGCCATTTCATACTACAGTAAAAAGATCAATGCTTTGCCTTTCAAAATTTATGAGCAAGTCTGTAGCTTTGGTTAATTTCTTTGAAACTCATGGAGAATATACAACAACGTTTACATATCTGATTTTCTTACTAAAAAATTGTAATGTGTTCAAGTAAGGTGACTGCCATGCCTACTCTCATTTATTTGGAATAAGTGGATCCTTCCTATTCTAGTTATTGTGCTTAGCTGCTTGCACATCAGTTTTTTGTTCAATGCACATCAGTTGGCTGCTAGAGTAAGGAATATAGTACCCTGAATTATATTTATTTTCTGTCATTGCTTTTTGAGTACTTTCAGTTTCTATGTCCATGTGGTTATTATGAGAATTATGTTGCCAGGAGCATGATGTGCATGCAGATATGGTGTACTAAGAGTGTTTGTATGTCAGCTATTAAACTGAAATATGCTGAGAAAAAAATTATTATTTTTTCTTTGGAAAATAGGTTTGTCGAGTGTAATTCCCAAAAACACTCGGCAAACAATAATTATATGCTGAGAAAAAAATTATTTTTCTCTTTGGAAAATAGGTTTGCCGAGTGTAATTCCCAAAAACACTCGGCAAACAATAATCCTTTGCCGAGTGTATTTTGGAAAAACACTCGGCAAACCACTTTTTTTGTCGAGTGTCAAATTTGACACTCGGCAAACTATTTGCCGAGTGCGCGATAAAAAACACTCGGCAAATAGCTGTTTACCGACACTATAAATGTCGTGTGCTGTTTGCCGAGTGTTTACACTCGGCAAAACCTTTGCCGAGTATTTTTTTGTCTTTATCAAGTGCCTGTGGCACACGGCAAAGTCACTATTTCTAGCAGTAGTGATCGGGTTCCACGAAGGCAACTACAGCCGTTTACCTGTCTCAGTCTGTTATCCTTATATGTGCGTCTGATAAGGGCTCTCTCAGATAGATAGTGACATAAAAAACTAGAATACCAAATCGTTGGCCCCATCTGTACACCTTCATCGTTATTCTTTTCTTTTATTTTCTTTTTAGTCTATTTGGGGTTTATGGATAACTCAGCTTGCATCCCTACTTGTCTCTTCATTCTACAAAACAGTTCATATCGTCTATTCTGGCATCACAATAATCTGAATATAAATATTTTGCCGCATAGCATTCATTAACAGTTTAAATTTTAAATACGATAATTCAAATCTATTTATTTATTGCAAGTCATAATTTTTAACATTAAAACATAGTCAAAATGATCTTAAATTATTGGATTAACTGCAAGCATACAATTTGTTCAAATATTTGGTCACCTATTTAAGAGAGAGACCTTTTTATCTAAAGTATATGTTGCCACGTAGAATTAAAGATATGGGAGGCCCGTCCTCAAATTTGAGAGAGATGGTAGAGATATATAGGAGTGTAGATTGGGGAGCTGCATAGATGATGATGCCATCAGATTGTTGTTTTGTACAAATGAGACGAGAAAACAGATCTCTGAGTGCCTGAGACACTGGTAGAGAACAGAGCTTTACTCCCGGTGGGGAACCCCCTCTAGTCCCGGTTCCCCACCCGGGAGCAAGCATCCGGGACTAAAGGGGGGTCCTTTAGTCCCGGGTCAGGAACCGGGACTAAAGGAGGACCTTTAGTCCCGGTGGGTACCAACCGGGACTAAAGGTGCCCTCGATGGCCGGCACCTTTAGTCCCGGTTGGTAATACGAACCGGGACTAAAGGTTTTTTTCTTTTTTCTTTTTTTTCAAAATAGGTTTTCGAAGTCGTATTGTACGCTGCTAATTATACATTTATACGCGCATATAGTATGTTTCGGTTCAAGCACAATGAACGTATTAAATCACACAATTCAAGCATAGAATATATATAATATATATATATATATATATATATATATGCATGCAATCATATATATTTACATGCATGCATGCATATGTGTATTTTACATTATATTATTTCATGTGCATATATTACAAAAGATTGCATTACAGTTGTTGTGACATAACAAGTTTCCTCTCATCCTCTAGCTTGGCTTCAATGGCAGTGTTGGGTCGAAGTAGAACTCGCCCTTGGAATCGATGACCTGCTCATTAAAAAATCCGGCTATAGACTCTTGAATTGCTTTGATTTGGTCTTGCCGTATGACCTTTTCCTCCAACCATCGAGTCTACAGGTTTGAATTAAAGGAAAATAAATATATGTACATATATATATATATAAAGACATAGTAACACAATCAATAATAATAATTAAATGAATATATAGTGTATTTTTAACGTACTTTGAGTCTCTCTGTAGGAGTTCTTTGGGAGAGCACCTTGATAAACTTGCAAACATAGTAACCACAGTAGTTGTTCCCCTGTTCCTGCCTCAGACACCACTTTACGAGAAAAAGATTTGTCATCCAATCTGGTGATCCGGTGAAAGCTATATGTTTAATTAATAAAGATGATGCGATTCAGGGGACTTACTTTCAAAGGGATTACATTCAGTGGCGCTTTGCATTTTTCCATGTGTTGCTTCTCAATAAAGGTTTTCCAAACACTGCCCAATAAAAAATTTGCCACGTCATCAGATATAGTTAATCATCATGTTTGTGTGTATATATAGTTGCTAGAGATCCCGAAATTACCTCTGGATAATATCTATCATATCTTGGTAGTCTTGTTGTGGTTTTCTCATCGAGTCATAGATTATCAAGTGACTTTTCACCAGATCGATGTCCATCAATATCCAGTGATTGCTGCATGTGTTTATAGGATATAACGCATAACACTCATTAATTAACTAGAATCAACATATGAGCCATTAAGGATGATCGACATGATTAACACTCACTTGAAGTTATAGGGAAAGAGTATATCCTTCTTGTGGCGTTGGTTCACTAAGAAGTTCATGAGGTTACTCTCTGACTCAGACTTCCAATTAGTCTTTGGAGTAATTGGGTCTTTGAATACTATATGGGGATCAACAAAACCAATTTCATTGCAGCCTTCCTTTCTGAGCTCTGTCATTGTAAATCTGCATATATATAGTACTTGTTAGGATAATTTATATGCATATACACACATATGATGAGTTTAATAATAGATCGAAAGAATTATTACTTACAGGCAATAGCAGCTAATGATAACTTTGTCCAGAGAGGTCAGGTGGCATAGTTGATGAAATTCTGCAAAGTCAACATACATAACATCATCGCCACGGAACCAATGTTCGTCTCTAATTCTGACACCAACGCAGAAGTCTCCACTGGTAGACGCCTGCATGTACCACTTGTTTAGCAGGTACATTTGCGTCCCCAGATCAGATAAGGCTTGAGGGTTGTATAGACTCTGGCCTAGTACAAATTTTTTCTTCCAAATATCAACCTCCGCCGCACTCTCAATGTTTCCATCACCAAACATCTGGTAAAGGTCGAGACCAGTCTCATCAAGAAATTCACCAAGGTGATCCAAATCGACATCCGGAGGTATGTTTGCCTGATGCATTAATCCTAAATTCGAACCATATTCATTACCAACAACTAGCGGGGGGATTGATTGGTGCGCTTGTTGTCCGAGTTGGGCAACTCCTTTCCCTGCCCGCTTCTTTTTCTGTGCCGCCTCAATTGACTTGGTGAGAGTGCGGTCATAGTCTGATAACGTTGATTTGGACGGCTTACGAGATTCCCGCTGTTGTTGCTGGTAAGAAGTCACCTTTTTTCTTAGAATATCTGGAGCTACGAAGAAGTACGGTTTCTCCGGGTTTCTCCTTGCTTCTTGATTCATTTTAAGTTTGTCATAGAATCTAGACATGTCTTTTTTATATGCATCAGTTCCTTCTTCCTTCTCTTCAGATATTATTTTGGGAATAGCCCTTGGTTTCACGGTGGCTTTCTTTGCAGGCGGGGACTGGTTCTTCGTTTGAGGGGCTGGCCTCTTGCTAGGCTTCTTGGTAGGCGGGGGGGGGGAGGCGTTGGAGACCTCCTTGGAGGTGTTGGCAGCGGCGTTGGAGACCTCCTTGGAGGTGGCGGCTGCGGCGTTGGAGACCTCCTTGGAGATGGTGTGGATGCAGCCTCCTTCCAACACAATGTCATCGTACAGAGCACTATGATGATCTGGCGATTGAACAATTGGATTTAGGTTGGGGGAGGATCTGCTACAAAAAAAGGAATGACATATTATTATGAGCAGATTGTTAATTATTTAAGCCAATACAAATTAATGATGTAGTGTTTTCATCCGCACGTACCTATGGTGAGGTAGTTCAGGAGGAGGTGGAGCCGACATCCCTGGAATGATGATGTAGCGCTTGCGCCATAGAATGAATGTCTTCTCCGCTTCTCCTAGAGTCTTCTCGCCATCACCTCCAGGAATGTCAAGAGGCAAATCACTAAAACCTTTTTCAGCTTTATCTACCGAGATGGTAGCATATCCTTCTTGGATTATATTCCCATGAATCCTTGGTGTCTTGGTTCGGTCGATAGGATTAACAAGACCGATAGCCACCTTGATTGTGGAATTCTCCTTCGGAATGTGTAGCTCACACGTTGTACAAGGTTCAGTGACGTCATCCACAGGGAAGCGCAGTCCTGTGTCCCCTTGATTTGGTATCTCCGTGGAAGCGCAGCTGCTTTTCAACTGAACAGATTGGCTAATGTTGATTCCTGGCTCTGATGCCTGCTTGCTTGCACTCACTGCTATTTGCACTTGCCTTCTGATTTCCTCCTGCATTCTCGCTTCAAGGTTTTTTTCCCGCTCCTGTGCTTCACGCACCGCTTCCTCCAACCTCTGGAGCCGCTGTGCCTCTTCTTCCTTCTTTCTCTGGCGACTTCTGTAGGAAGGTCTGTCCTGAGGGAATCCATGCTCCCACGAGACACTTCCTTTGCCTCTAGTTCGGCCACCATGTTCAATAGTCCCGATGGCGTATGTCAGCTCATCCTTCTCTCTTGGGCCTGAACGCACCACTAGCAGTAGCTCTCTGAGCATAAAACAATCTTTCTGCTGCTTCTTGCAGTCTTGCGCCATAAACGCACTTCCCTGTCTCCTGGTCTAGTGTTCCCCCATGAGCGAAAAACCAATTCTTTGCACGTTCTCCCCACTCGAGTGATTCTGGTCTGATACCCTTGGCAAGAAGGTCTGCTTCCATTTTGTTCCACTTCTTAATGGCAGTCGGGTAGCCACCTGATCCCAAGGTATGGTGGTATGTCTTCTGTTGGGCATTACGTTGGTTCTTTATCACCCGACTCACACCCTCTTCCGAAGTCTTGTACTGTACAAACTCATCCCAATAGGGCCTCTGCTTTGAGATCGGGCCTGGGACAGTAAAATCTGGTGCTATGTTCTTCTTGACATACGTCGTGTATAGGTGTTTCTTCCAAGTCTGAAACTGGGTGGCCATCTTCTTCATTGCCCAATCCCTAACTCGCTCCTTCAATTCATCACCATCTATTATATCATCATAACCATCTGTTTGGAGCGTGAAATGTACCAAGACATCATTCCAAATTAACGCCTTGTCACGATCGGAGACAAAACTGATATGAGGAGCATTGGTCTTCTTCTTCCATTCACGGGTACTAATCGGGAGCCGGTCCCGTACAAGGTAACCACAGTGGTGCACAAATTTCATTTTATTCGGCCCCCCGGTTCTCCTGTATCCACATTGAACTCCGAGATGATGAAGCGGCCCTCCAATGGCTTTTTGGGACCTCGAACATTTTTACTCTTCGTTGTAGTTGTTGATGTCGATCCAGAGGGCTACAAAACATAAACATTATTTTTAATGTCATGAGCACACATAAGACATATGATAATATATATAGCTAATAATAAAAAATATATACTTGGCCAATATGTTGTTGCTCATTTTGTTCAAGAGCTAAGTACTGACTCCCGTCATCTGCATCCTCTTGCACGTTATTTTTAGCACCATCATCGCCGGCAACTTGAGTGCCAGTGTTGATCAAATTCATCATCAACTCCTCCTCATCCATGTTTCTCGGGTCGGCCATCTAGCTTCAAAAAACAAAACCAATATATAGTACGTCAAATCTTTGCTTACATGCGTAAAATCTGAACAATATGCATTATTAAATCTTGCCCCTCGGTCACGGACAGCAATTCGCCACACTAGGGCGAACTACGTCGGTACTAGGGCGAATTAGGGCTATACATAAACGGCCGAGGGCAAATTGCGTCGGTGACTAGGGCGAACCACGTCGGTGACATCAACAGCGCGGTTCGCCCTGGTGTGATTGTTTAGCATTAACGATAACGATAATACGAATGTTGATCAACTAGGCCACGAGAAGGGCGGTGTGACAAGAGTGGCGGTGCTCCACTCCGCCGTATATATGTCTGTACACATGGGTGAACGAGGGCGGCGGTGCTCCGCCGTATACATAGAAACGCATGGGCGAACGAGGGCGGCGGTGCTCCGGACGTATATATACATGCATATGAATACAAATGACGTATATATACGTGTCGGCGCGGTGGCCGGTGTGCTGACGACGACGACGTGAGGCGGGCCGGGTGCTGACGACGACGACGTGAGGCGGGCCGGGGCGGTGTCGGTGCGTGATGTATATGTGAACCATGTAGTCATTCATCATATGAGAAAATTCTATGCTGATAATGTAAGTATAAGTCATTATGAAATGTAAGTATATGTGTCTTATTGCTAATATAACCATTACTATTTCCGAAATGATAAGAATTTATCTTCTTTTTGGACTTTTCTTTCTTGTGGCCCAAATTGTCTTTAGCCATGCATGCAAGTCCAACCAAAACTGCTTACATCATCACATGTGATATTTTTATAAACTAAAAAACGCTTAGTTTACAAACTGGGTATCCAAATTGAGTTCCTATTTGACCATTATATATCCTACAACAAATCCTTCAAAAAAAAGACCCTACATGAATGTACTTTCAAAAGAGAAATGTTTTCAGTTTAGGAGAACAAATTTCTACGTTTCAGATCTATTCGGTATCACAGCAAGAATGTACATTTTAAAATTGAATTTCAAAAACTAAAAAATTTAAAGCATAATTTTGGGGCCATATACTATTTTAATTGAAAATATCATCAAGTAAAGGTTGTACATGTCTTCTAGCTCAACAACTTCAATAGAAAGTTCTTAATCTAACTTGAAAGGGTTATGAACTTCATTGCGCTGTATTTCTTTTTGAGACCGGTCACATTATTACCAACTATGTCTACAAATCGAGTAAAGGTTGTACGCTTAATTTGCCGTTTTCATTGGTGTCGCTGGATGACACGCGTCGGTTACGCGCGCTAATGACGAAGACTACGCTTGTCGTCGTCGTTAAGGAATGGCCTGGTGGCCGACAACAGCTGCTTGTGCACACTCGCGGATGACGAACTTAACATTTTTACAACACAGTACACATCCAAGCAGCGAGGTCGTATCAGCAGCAGCAGCGGCGCACGGTACACATTTTTACAACACCAAGCAGCGGCTGGCGAGGTCGTCGGCGCTAATGACGAAACACATTCAAGATCGCATTAGCAGGGAGGTCGTCGGCGCTAATGACGAAACACATTCAAGATCGCATCAGCAGCGAGGTCGTCGGCGCGCGGTACACATTTTTACAACACCAAGCAGCGGCTGGCGAGGTCATCGGTGCTAATGACGAAACACATTCAAGATCGCAT
Organism: Miscanthus floridulus; assembly: GCF_019320115.1. Lineage (NCBI taxonomy): Eukaryota > Viridiplantae > Streptophyta > Magnoliopsida > Poales > Poaceae > Miscanthus > Miscanthus floridulus. Next base: position 61,801,251 of record NC_089587.1, on the reverse strand, counting down.
CAGCAGTGAGGTCGTCGGCGCTAATGACGAAACACATTCAAGATCGCATCAGCAGCGAGGTCGTCGGCGCTAATGACGAAATTAACTTACCAAGCAGCGGCTGGCGCGCGTTGGGCCGGGGCGGGCAGCAGCAGCAGCGAGGTCGTCGGCGCGGGGGTGGCGTGGGGACCGCGGACGCGCACGAGGCGGTGGTGACGACCGGCGTCGGGCGGGGTGGCGGCGGCGTCCTCGGTGTGGCGGGGCGCAGGGAGAGGAATCGGCGAAGAACGCAAGGAAGAAGATGGCCCTGGTATATATAGGCCATACCCCTTTACTCCCGTTGCCATCCCCCCACCGGGAGTAAAGGTCATTTACCCCCGGTGCGTATTACCAACCGGGAGTAAAGGTACCTTTACTCCCGGTACATATTACCAACCGGGAGTAAAGGATATACCTTTACTCCCGGTTGGTAACACGCACCGGGAGTAAAGGGTTTTTTTTGGCGGGCCACGAAACTGTAACCCACCTTTACTCCCGGGTGGGCTTCCACCCGGGAGTAAAGGTGGCCTGCAGTTTCGTTCCCGCCTGTTTTAAGCAATAGTCTTGTTAAATACAATAGAAATGCAATAGTTTTTGCTAAATACATAGTAAATTAAATAAAAGGCATAAAATTATTTTATTAAAAATATGGATTTTCTTTTTCTTTATTGCACATAGGAAAAATCTATAACCAACTTTTTTATTTTTTGTTACAATTATAAAACATAATGTAACTAATATTTATTATTTCGTTAATGCAAAAATGTAGTGTTTAATTAAAATTATTAAAACTATTGGTTTTGGACAGGAAATTTGTTTTCACATCATTTTAACGTTAATATTTAATTTTTCATCACTCAATATCCTAATTTACCTTTTGAGAGAGAAATCCCACCAAATCAAAACATTGATTTAATTTGAAACATAACATAATAAACATCTGAATTCACAATTATTACATAATATCTCAAACACACACTACATTAAATCACTATATCATCAAGTGGGCACAGCAGTGAACTTCTTCTTTACGTAGTCCCTTGGTTATGATCGCGTCGTAACCATGGAGTGTCCTCATCATTTACCAAGATGCTAGGGTCTTTGTTCACTTTGAAGGCGGAATTCGGTCATCCTTTTCATAATCTTCTGACATGTCCGACTTGTCCTCAATTCCCACGATGACTCTTTTCCCTGAAAGAACTATGTGGCGCTTTGGCTCTTTGGTTGAGTCATTATCGTTTTTCCCTCTTTTTGGTTTGGTAGACATATCATTGACATAGAACACCTGATTCACATCCTTGGCAAGGACGAATGGTTCGTCTTTGTACCCAATATTACTAAGGTCTACTGTTGTCATTCCATACTCGTTGTCTACTGTTACCTACCACCTACCCCGCCTCCGTCACCTTGACACCATTGGCACTTGAACAATGGGATCTTCAAGTAGGTGGCATATTCTAGTTCCCCATATTTCATCTATGCGTCCATAATATATCTGCTTATTTCCCATTCGGGTCTGTGGCATCTATGCGGACACCACTATTTTGGTTGGTCACTACTTCTACTCCTTTATCTTGGGCTACTGTGTAGAATATGTTCCCATTTATCTCGTACCCTTGTATGTGGATGATATACCATGATGGTTGCATAGCCAATAAATACAGTTGCTCATGGATGCCTCTCATCACCTTGACATTTTTTTTCGCAAACCAACCGCCGAAAGTTTCCATGTGCTTACGCGTAATCCAAGCTTCAGTCTTCCCTGGAAACTCGGATCGTAAGAGATCCTTGTGTGTCTCAATATACGAATCTACCAAAGAGGAGTTCTATAGACTGTGTAGTGCGCTTTATTGAAATAATCATCATCCGTACCAATATATGTTTTTCTCCCTAGTGTCCCCTTTCCGCTTAGTCCTCCCTTCATGTCTCGATTCAGGAACACCAATCGAGTCAAGGTCGGGAATAAAGTCAACACAGAACTCAATGACCTCTTCTGTTCCATAGCCCTTGGCGATGCTTCCTTCTAGGCGACACGGTTGTGACCATATTCTTTCAGAGACTCCCATGAATCTCTCTAAGGGGAACATGTTGTGTAGGAACACAGGACCGAGAGTGAAAATCTCCTTGACTAGGTGAACTAGGAGGTGTGTCATAATATCAAAGAAGGGAAGGAGGGAACACCAACTCAAAGCTGACAAGACATTGAACCACATCATTCTGTAGTTAGCTAGATCAGTTGGATCAATTGCCTTCTGAGAAATTGCATTGAGGAATGCACATAGCTTCACGGTGGCTAGACGTACATTTGGAGGTAGAATTCCTCTTAATGCAACTGGAAGTAATTGCGTCATGAGAACGTGACAGTCATGGGACTTTAAGTTACAGAATTTCTTCTCTGCACATTTATAATACCCTTTATATTCGAGGAGAATCCAGATGGTACCTTGATGTTGTTAAGCATTCAAACATGATTTCCTTCTCCTCTTTGCTTAGAGTGTAGCTAGCAGGACGTAAGTAATGGTGTCCATCATATGTCTTCTCTGGATGCAGGTTGTCTCTTTCTCTCAAACAACGTAGGTCCTGTCGTGCTTCAAATGCGTCCTTAGGCTTTCCATACACACCCATAAGCCTAGCAGGTTCACAACAAAGATTCTTCGTCAGGTGCATCACGTCGATCGAGCGGTGGACCTCTAGGACTTGCCAATAGGGTAGGTCCCCAAAATATGGACTTCTTCTTCCACATGGGTGCGTGACCGTTAGCGTCTTTCGGAACAGGTTGGCTTCCATGTCCTTTTCCAAAGACGACTTTCACATCATTGACCATATCGAGTACTCCTCACCGGTTCGGTTGCGAGGCTTGGTCAGGTGGTCTGCCTTCCCTTTAAAATGCTTGCCTTTCTTTTTTTACGGGGTGATTTGCAGGAAGAAATCGACGATGGCCAAGGTACATGACCTTTCGACATTTTTTCCAAGAATACACCTCTAATATCACCGAAGCAGTGTGTGCATGCATTATATCCCTTATTTGACTGTCCTGAAAGATTACTTAGAGCAGGCCAATCATTGATTGTTACGAACAATAATGCTCGCAGGATCAAAGTGTTCCTATTTGTACTCATCCCACACACGTACACCTTCTTTATTCCACAAAATGAGAAGTTCATCAATAAGTGGTCTCAGGTACACATCGATGTCATTGCCCAGGTTGCTTCGGGCCTTGGATGAGCACAGGCATCATAATGAACTTCCGCTTCATGCATAACCAAGGAGGAATGTTGTAGATACTTAGAGTAACAGGCCAAGTGATTATGACTACTGTTCTGCTCTTCAAAAGGATTGATACCATCTGTACTTAAAGCAAACCTTAAGTTCTTGCGTCATTTGCAAACTCCAGGGAATTCTCTGTCGATTGCTCTCCACTGGGACCCATCAGCAGGGTGGTCTCAACATATTGTCTACCTTACGGTCTTCTTTGTGCCATCGCAACAATTTTGCATGTTCTTTTGTTTTCTGAACAGACGTTTCAAGCGTGGTATTATAGGAGCATACCACATAACCTTGGCAGGGATTTTCTTCCGCGGACGTTCGCCCTCAACATCACCAGGGTCATCTCACCTGATCTTATACCGCAACGCATGGCATACCGGGCATGCATCCAATTTCTCGTACTCTTTGCCACGGTACAGGATGCAGTCATTAGGAACATGCATGTATCTTCTCTATTTCTAGCCCCCATAGGGACAGACAACTTGTTTTGCTTCGTAGGTAGTGGCGGGGCAATTCATTGTACTTCGAAAGCATCTTCTTTTGGATTTTAGTAACTTCTCCAAATCCTTGTCAGATACACCATTCTTTGCCTTCCATTGCATGCCAATCTAGTGTGGTTCCCAATTTTTCTGCCCTGCAATCACAAGTTGGGTACAACAATTTCTTGTGATCTTCTAGCATCCGCTCGAACTTGATCTTCTCCTTTTCACTTTCACATTCTCTTTGTGCGTCACGAATGACCTGAGAAAGATCATCAGCCGGCTCATCTTCTGCGGCTACCTCTTCTTCAGCTTCTCCCATTGTAGTATCATTGAAGCACGCACCATCGGGAATAATATCATTGTCGTCCCATTGTTCTTCTTCACCTTCTTCCATTACAACACCGGTTTCTTCCGTGCTTTGTCCAACAAATATAGTTTGGCATGAAACCCGACTTGAACAAGTATGAATGAAGAGTCCTTGAGCAAGGATATTCCACCGTATTCTTACATATGGCACATGGGCAGCACATGAAACCGTCGCGTTTGTTTGCCTCGGCCGCACGTAACAAAGAATGCACGCCGTCAATGAACTCTTGGGAAGCGGCGATCAGCATTATACATCCAATGACGGCTCATCTGCATTACATGACATAAATACCATATTAAAAACCTAGATCATAATTAATTATTTATACAACATGCGTGCCACCACAAAAGATACAAATTTATGAAAGCATCGCTACAATGTAGATAATCCAAGCTACCACTAAAAGAACTAAAGCTAAAATACATTTCAGGAGCACAAGGATTTCGCGACCAATCTCAACTAAAACAGACAGATTCCCCGATTGTGCAACATCTTTGGGCTTCTTCGGCTGGATCACCTGCCTCATTAGCCGCCGTATCTGCCTGTTGTGCAAGATATTTTTTGCACGAGTTCAACATACTCTTCCTCCTAGTAGAAGCCTGAACATCGTCCACTGCCATCCCACTGAAATTAAAACAAAAAATTAGAACTTTAATCACAACCATCATGAAAATAGGTATAAACTAACCATAATCATTAAATACGATAAATAACTCACATTGCGATCCGGACACTTGTAGAAGATACGATCCTTGTTGGGACTCCTCCTTTCTTCACTCGGTACTCCATCACAATCTTCGTCTCATCACGACACTTGCCGCATGGAATGAGAGGGAGGCCCGGCCTAAGTCGCTTTGGAAACCCATGAGAGGCCGAGGACCCGGAAGCAGTTGCCATCTACTCTCTATACTCATTTTTTAATACACTATAAATTTCTCCTTTTATAAACAAATAAAATTAAGAAACTATAAATTATCTAGATCTCTATACTCATTTTTTAATACATTATAGCTCAAAAACATGTTTTAATAAATAACCATCCGTACTAGTTGACCTTGCTTACGTGATCATCTCGGCGAGCATTTCTCCACCGGACGGCACCGTACTTGGTCAAGGAAGAGCTCCGATTCTACGAGGAAGGGAACACGGTCTTCCACGACCGTTGTCGCTCTCCCTCGTAGAATCAAAGCTCCTCCTTGACGTCCGTTACCGCTCGGCAGAGAACATGCTCGCCGAGATGAAACACGGTCCGCAAGTTCAACTAGTACGGATTTTCTATAATTTTTCTAACTATTTTCTAAGTTTATATTTATATATACTACGTTTGGTACGGTGATTGACTACGACTACTGTGATGATATCGGGACATGTGAATAAATAATCATCCGTACTAGTTGAACTTGCTTACGTGATCATCTCGGCGAGCATTTCTCCACCGGACGGCACCGTACTTGGCCACAGGAAGAGCTCCGATTCTACGAGGAAGGGAACACGGTCTTCCACGACCGTTGCCGCTCTCCCTCATAGAATCAAAGCTCCTCCTTGACCGTCCGTTACCGCTCGGCAGAGAACATGCTCGCCGAGCTGAACACGGTCCGCAAGTTCAACTAGTACGGATTTGCTATAATTTTCTAACTATTTTCTAAGTTTTATATTTATATATACTTTAACCTTCTTTCATGTAAATATGCAAGCTTGAGTGATTTTGAGCTCAAATTGCTTACAAATGAAAAAAAACCACAATAAAGAACCATAAATATATATAGTGAACAAAATGGCATAAGACAATGGTGAAAAATGAGAGTATGAGATTGGTAACCTTTACAACTGAAGAATCGATGGAGGAATCGAAGAAATCGACGGAGGAATCGAAGAATGGATGGAGGAACAATGGAGGGAGGGAGGAAGCAAGAACACTAGTGCAGTGAGCTTCAAAATGTGCTGAGCTCGGGCTCGGGGAGGAAGAAGGAGACGGCCGATATATAAAGGGAGAACATTTAGTCCGGTTGGTGGATCCAACCGGGACTAAAGGTAACTTTCCAACCCCGGGCGCAGCCACGGCCCGGGAGTAGACCTTTACTCCCGGTTGGATCCACCAACCGGGAGTAAAAGTATACCTTTAGTCCCGGTTGGTGCTCCAACCGGGACTAAAGGTCCCTGCCACCTCTGTCTGGCGCAGTAGCCGTTGGGCAGGGACCGACCAACCAGGACTAAAGGTATTTCTAGTCCCGGGGGCAAAAAATTCCGGGACTAGAGCCCATTTTGGCCGAGGATCAAAGGTCTGTTCTCTACTAGTGGAGAGGTTCCCTGAGGGATGCCTTTAGTTTGCAAGTATAGAAAGATTGAACTTGGGATCATGATTTACGATTGTTGTGATAACTGATAAAGACTTGGTGATCATATTATATCATATGCACTCCTTCCTTCCGATTCTATCATTCTTCACATTTTGGACAATGACATGTTCTCCAAATCATGATTTAATTATGTTTTTCTATTATAATTTCATTAAAAACAACATACAGATAATTTTCTTAAATTACTTTCCAAGACTCATCTATGCATGTTATTTTAGTGTTCTCAAACTAAATATTTCTAAAAGTTGTTGATAGTCAAAGTCATGAAAGTTTGATTTCAACCTTGCCCAACACATCAAGAGTTATAGAACTAGGGAAGTTACTAGATTTGGTGTTGGCAATTGGAGAGAGTAGCAAGAACTCCAGAGGACATTAAAAAGCACAACATTTATTTTCCAACCTTGAGCTTGCATGGCAGTCAAGGTTTCAACTCTAAATTAGAAAACCGAGTATTGCACACCCTCTTAACGATTGAAACAAGATAAACTTAATATTCTATTTCTAGCTAGTTTTCAGGGGTGGTTTTCTATTTTCCTAAAATGATATAAATCTGCTTTCATCTTTGAAAATTTATAATAATTTATTTTATTAAATAAAAAATATGAAACTATTATCAATGTTTTTTCTCTAAAAATGTTATCTATATATATTGATGATCCACTTAGAATCATTTAGAACTTATTTATTTCTGTTTCTGTTATTTTATAGCTCATATAATCATGCTCACTATTTATTTGAAGTTTGTTTTGCATTGTACTAGATAATATGGAGATCGACCAAGATGACCAAGCAGACTAAGTACACAGCAAGATGTGAAAGACAACACCAACCTCACATATCACATATGTCACCATTTGTATAGATCCTATTTAGGCATTGCATGGCTAGTCCTTTACTTTATATTGGTTGCCTAATTAACTAGATTATAGGTTCAAAACTAGGTAGTGTCTCAAATTATCATAAATGGAGCACTAGGAACGATTGGGACTGCATGAAACAACGATTATTATTATTTATTATTATTATTATTATTATTATTATTATATATTATTATATATATATATATATATATAATATATATATATAATATAATATATATATATATATATATATATATATAACGTGCGACTGCGTGCAACAACGATCGAAAAGAACGCTAGCTAGATAGTCGATTTCTAGTAGTCCGTGAATTTCAAGTTTCCATTCATAGTTTTTTTTTCTTTTTTTTAGATCCCACTCCTTTCGTCTTTAAAACAAAGGCTTGTTAGAAAGCCCATCCATGTTAGTGATCCTTCACTGGACTAGATGTTAAGAATTATTCTAATGATTAATTAGGGAATATTCACGTCATTAGTTATCACTAATGATGGTTCCTTTAGAGGCGAAAAGGGTGTCCGTATGCTCCCTCTCTGTGACAGGTAAACCGCCAATTTGATGGCATTATATGTACATTCACTGTTAGTCATTCGAATACAACCACCAGTCGTTTCCTCAAAAAAAAAAACCATAAGTTTTACTCCCGCTTTCACACGCTCACTTTCTAACACTAGAAACCAGCGAACGACCACACCAGTCCCACGACTTCTCTTTTGTGAAAAGAATTTTCTGCATTTTTTCATTTTTATTATAAAGTTATTGTAACTTTTCAATACAGTATTTTATAGACAAACTTATCACCAAAACTTCTTCTTATAACTTTCTTCAATACAATTTATTAACCTATATTGATGACAACTTTTCAGCATGACATTATATATATTAACCAATTTCATTTCACGATGGTCCACTCAGGGTGAACGACAGTCGTGGTCTTGTGTCTATGTAGTTTTCACTTATTTTTTCTACTTTTTTATTTTCTTATTTTTTTCTTTCTTTTTATTTTTTATATCAACCAACCATTTTTATTCTATATATTATGAATAATTTCTTTAGATTTAGAAGGTTGCCCTGAACAAATTATGTAAATTAAGTGTGTTGGACAACAAGATCTTACATGTGTAATATGTTATTCGTACAATTTATTATATAAAAACATGCTAGAAAATGACATTAAGAAAGTGTTATAATAAATTTGTCGGCTGATAGTTATAAACAAAGTTTGAGTTGCAAAGGTAAAAAAAATTTTGTCACGATAACTTGTGTCAAATACTATATTGAAAAAGTTACGATAAAAATTATGGTGATAAATTTTATCTTGCAAAATGTCTTGTGCAAAATTTGTGCATACAATTTTATAATTTTCTAAAAATGTAAAGTCGCAGATTTTTTTTTCTAGAAGTGAAGTCATGGGGTTGTATGATCGTTCGAGGTTTTAGCGTACCCCTAAATTTGTCGAGGGATGCCATTTAGATCTACGAACTTTGAAGATGTATTTCTAGTCCCTAAACTTGTTAAGTGGTGCACTGATATAGAAATACGTTTTCGAAATTTGTGCGTCTAAGTGACATCCTTGATAAGTTCAGGGTGCATTTAACTGAAAAAAAGACAGACAGCCAAGAAGCACCACAAGTCATCAAAAAGAAAAAAAAAGTAAGCATAGAGTATGCAATGCTGCCGATCCCCAACAGAAACAAGCAGAGTTTGGACCTATTATTAGTTCATAACATTAACCGTCACCCTAGAATTAATCATATGACCCTACAAATGTAGTACACTGTACTCTATCTATTAATTTTGCCTTATATTTCACTTTGGTTTATTCTCAAATCAAATTTACCTAACTTTGATTAAGTTACAGATGAAAATAACAGTGGAATCGAGACCAACTTGTCCGCCAAGGCGGACCACTCCAGCGTGGCACTTCTCTCACGGCCAGCCGGCAGAGGACCTCCGGCCTCCGGCCACCGCCCTTTATAAAAGGAGAAGAGGCGAAGAGCACCAGACCGAGCGATCAAACGAATTCCTCTCCTCTTGCCAAAGCCTCGTCGCCCCCGTCCCGTGCAAATTTGCTCGAATTGCTCGCCCCTCCCACCCCCCAAAGCCATGGCGGAGCGCTCGCCCAACCCGAGAGCCCTGCTCGAGTATGACGTCTTCGCGACCCCAGACCTCACCGCGTCCGGCGGCTTCCGCAGCCTCTCCCCGCCCAGCGGGTTCCTCGACGCAGGTTTAGACCGAATTTCTTCAAGGTAACACCGCGCTGTTCGTGTTCTCTCTCCCTCAGGTTTCTCGTCTCGGTTGTTTCGCTCTTCTCCGTGCTGCCTCATTGTGGTGTGCTTATTCCCTGCCGCTCCCGTTCGATTTCAGGTGCGTTGCCTGTTCTGCGGCGACGAATCGAAGAAGGACGTCACCCTCTACGCGCTTGCTCCCGGTGCGCAGGGTTGCTCGGAGAGATTCGGATCCTGTCTGCTAACCAAGAGGTGCCACCCGACATGCCCCAACCCGGCTCACATGGTTAGGAAGGTGCGTGAAGAGAACCTTCTAGTTTTGTTTCGTCGGAGTGCTTAGTTCGTCGGAGTCCTCAGTTGATATCGTTTGTCTGGTTGTTGGTTCATCAGAGCTCTCAGTTTATCTCGTTTATCTGGTTGTTAGTTCGTCAGATCGCTCAGTTTATCGCGTTCGTCTACTTGTCTGGCTGTTAGTTCATCAGAGACCTCAGTTTATCTCGTTTGTCTGGTTGTTAGTTCATCAGAGCTCTCGGTTTATCTCGTTTATCTGGTTGTTAGTTCGTCAGATTCCTCAGTTTATCCCGGTTATGCTTGTCTGGCTGTTAGTTCATCAGAGTCCTCAGTGAATCTCGTTTGTCTGGTTATTAGTTCATCGGAGCCCTCAGTTTATCTCGTTTGTCTGGTTGTTAGTTCGTCAGATCCCTCAGTTTATCCCGTTCGTCTGCTTGTATGGTTGTTAGTTCATCAGAGACTCTCAGTTGTCTGATTGTTAGTTCGTCAGATCCCTCAATTTATCCGTTCGTCTGATTGTGTGCTTGCAGTGCTCCAGCCCGGACTGCCGTGAGCTCGGATCCATCGAGCTTCAGGAGGTGGCAGGATCTCTCAGGCAAACCGGGCGTCTCCGCTTCCTCACCATCAAGTGCCAGGGCTACGAGATCCTCATCTACACGGCTGGCCAGGAGTGGGTGGCGGTTTCAGCAACAGGCGAAGTGGTCCCTGTCTTCTACGCCCGACGACGTGTTCAAGGGATCGGACGCTGCCGGAAGGTCGCCATCCGTACAGAGTTCCAAGTAGTTCAAAAGGAATGAAGACTCCCACTCGTCCTGATCTATTGGAAAGCCAAGGTAGCCGCGGACAAGATTCACGTTACAGGTGTCAGCGATTGGTTTCTTTTGTTGGTGACGAGGATGTTGGCATGTAGCTTAAACGTCCCCTGTTTTCGTCTTTTGCTGGTTCTATTTGAGCATGTTCCGGTAGTTCTGCTCTCCTGGTGATGATAGCTTTGAGCTCTGAGCCTCGGTGGATGTAGTATGATAGATGCTGTGTCTTGAACTATTTCTGATGAATGGGAATGGGGGGCATATTGTCCTCAAGTTGGCTTCATCTTATGCTATGCTTAGTTTTCTCTTTTCTCGAGCGGACTTAAGCAGCCCGTACTTCATTAAGCAGACAGGAATTTGTTTACACATTTGGACATTCCCAGCCAGCGAGTAGCAAACCAGGAACGGTACCTACAGCTCTTGTTTTACATGAACGTTCTAGCCGGCTCACTGAATTCGGCGAGAGAACGTGCTCAGAGAGAGAGAACGTGGTCCATACAACAAAAAAGAGGGAGATAAAATAAAAGGGACACATGATGAAAGAAAAGACATTCTTGAGATCACAGGCAGTGATAGTTTGTATTGTATGAATAGTAGTCTCAATATTCCTAATTCTACGTGGACTACTTTATTTGTACTAAACCACTAAGAGTGTTAAGCCTCGTTACTCGTGCCCTAAGTGCGCCACGGATGTCCCTCGACCCCAACGACGCTGAAAGGTGGCTTCTCTGAATGTCCTTCGTCGACCTGTTCTAGAGATCACGGAGAACAGAGCCGGGGCGAGCCGGAATAGAGGGCCGGCATCCAACCAGGAATCTGTCCAGAAAAGTGCCGCTGCGCCATTCCATATGACCACCGAGAGAGATGCTGAACACATGGCCGCGACCACCTTCTCTGGTCTAGCCGGCAGGCTCGCCCATGCGCGTTCCGGCTGCACCCTCTTTATCCACTCCCATCGTAGGCGCAGGGCGAAGCCGAAGAAACGAAGGTCAAGAACGCCCGAGGTCACCATAGCACGCCGGTCTACAGATGACCGTGGACCAGGAGACCTTGCACTTCCCCCCAGAGGTGACCTCCGTTCCGGCCCATAGGGAAAGCGCGGCGACGGCGATCGATCTGCCTGAATATCCAGTCGGAGAAGACATGCGGCTATGGAGATATGCACGGGGGTTGCAGAGAGGGTGACCTTGGTGAGGACCACGCGACCTGCGCAGGTGAGCAACCCCGCCTTCCCATGTCGGTATCCTAGCCACATCTGCATCCACAAGCGGCTGCTCGTCAGGTCTCCTAAGCCTTGAGAAGGAAAGTGGTACCCCCATGGTACCTGCAAGGGAAAGGCGCGATCCGACACGGGAAGGCCTTGCTGGATAATCATGAGGTCGTCCTCGGAACAACGAATAGGCGGCGATGCGAGGCATTTGTCCATGTTGGTTATGAGACCCGACGCCCCGGCGAAGAGTGCCAGGATATCCTTGAGGCAATGCAGGTCAGCAGCATTCGGAGCGACGAAGACGACCAAGTCGTCGGCATACAGGAAAGCTCTATGTGGCATAGCCGCCCCAGGCAACGTCATCAGGAAGCCACGCCTATCTGCCTCGCGGATGAGGGACTTCGATCAGCAACCTCCATCACGATGACAAATAGCATAGCATTGGGGAGATTGGGTCCCCCTCGCGCAGGCCCCTGGCATGTGGAATCCTCTTCCCTGGCCTGCCCGTTAACCAACACCTTCGTGCTCGCCGTAGATAGCACGATTGAGATCCAATTTGTCCAACGCAACGGGAAGCCGATATGTCGAAGAATATCCTTGGTCTTTTCTATTTGTTGAAGTTACTTGCTATCGGTACCGTAGTAGTACACGGCGTACGGCTGCGTGTCGCCCGCCGCGCTCATAACCAAGGGGACATGTACTACATCCCCTCGCCGCCGAGGACGAGCGAGCCCGCTCACGGTAAGTAGTCGTCGAAGCAGCGGGACAGAATGAGTAGGACAAGTTGGAGAGGCCGAGCGCCGCGCGGGCACGGACGACGCGCCACGGCCGAAGCCCGCGAGGCCCGAGCCCAACAGCGGCTGGTACACGAACACGAGGGCACGAGCCTCCATCCGAGGACGAAAGCGGGGGAAGGCGGCGCGGCCCAGCTCGCCCAGGGTGTCGGCGTTGAGCAGCCCGGAGCCGGAGCCATAGACGAGACGAAGGTGTGCGAGCAGACGTTGCTGGGCGCGTCTATTTCCGAGAGGCCATGCTGGGCGTGGGCGCCAACGCCGAGATGCACGCGGCGCCCGGGGTCGACGACTCCATAAGCGGGACCACCGCCGTGGCGGCCCTCGTGGTCGGCGGTGCGCTCCAGGTCGCCACGTAACTTTAGCATCATCTGCTACGTTCGTTTGCCATCCAACCGTCTGTCCAGAATCTACTAGAGCTGAGGCTGCTGAAGGCCGGGACTCTCATGTCTGTCCCTTAGTGCGCGAACTCGGCGCCCCCTGCGGCGAGCCGCCGCACACCGCCGGAAGGGAGACGGCCAGACCTCCAACAGGATTCGGGCCGCCATCAAGATTCCTGCACCGTGCCATAGGTGGTGGAGGGCCGGGCTGCCGCCGCTCGTCGGGGCTCCGTGCCGCTCAATGGATGTGCGGAGCCGGTTGCAGAGTGCCCGCCACCGTCTCCAGTGCCAGACCATACCACTGTTGAGCTGCTTTCGGCCAACTGCACCTCGTGTGATCGTGTCCATCGTCCTGGACAGGGACATCAGTGAGGACGCCCCACCACCACCAACGCAGGTTGTCCAGGAAGAATTTTATTTAACCTTTTTATAAACTAATTTTAAATGTAACATTGTTTTTTTTTTTCTCTTCAAAACTAACACTTTTGGCCGTGTCTATTGCCATGGCGCGGCAAAATGTTTGTGTCGTGCATGCATGGTGGCGCGGCAGGAGGATGACGTGGCGACGACCGTGGGTGCTGACCGGTGACGTGGCAGGGTCTGCCGGCGCGTCACGTCCGTCCGCTCATATTAAGGTACCTCCCTCTCGATTTCATGTTATTATAATTGTTATTGATTTAGGATAGTTAGTGATTCAGGATAGTTAGATTAGTGATTTAGGATAGTTAGTGATTTAGGATAGTTAGGGGTTTATGATTGTTATTATTTATGATAGTTAGTGATTTAGTATAGTTAGTGATTTAGGATAGTTAGGTTAGTGATTTAGGCTAGTTAGTGATTTAGGATAGTTAATGATTTAGTATAGTAGTGATTTAGGATAGTTAGGTTAGTGAATTTGTTTGTTTAGGTAGGTAGTTTTTTAGGTTTGAGGTTGTGTGTTGTAGTATAATTAAGGTTTGGTTATGTAGTTAGGGTTTTAGGTACTGTTAGTTAGGATTTTGGGTTTATAGATTGATTAGGTATTTATTATTTAGTTTATAGTTAGTTATTTAGTTAGGGATTTGGGTATAGATACTAGTTTTTAAGTGTCTGGTACTTAGTAGTGCGTGATACGTCGATTTGGATGACTTGATGAAGTTTCGTTCAAATGCTTATTTTTCTTGTGAAGTTGTTTAATATGTCTGTTAATGTTACTTTGAATATGTACATGTGCTTTTATATTGTGTTCGTATTGCATAACAAGTAGTTCAAATTTTGCAATGCTACGTAATGTTAATTTGAATATTGTTAATTTGAATACTCTAACCCTTTGTTTATCAATTTGTAACAGGATGGCCCCTCCCACGCAGCACCGTTGATCCCATTCTTGAGGTGGAGTACGACGACCAGTACCGAGCACACATCTTGAGTGACACCGACGCAGAGGTGGCTTGCTCCTTTGAGGCCCCGCACGACACTAGGGCGCACCAGTGGGACGAGCGTTACGTGTCGTATATACGGCGTGCGGCTTCCTCGAGCTGTGTGTGTCAACTACGATCTTCCGCCCCTTGACCCAGCAACTTACTGCAGCTGTAGACAGGTGCAAGTGCCTTCTTTGTACATAAATATTCTATAACAAATTTGAGTCAACTAACAGTCGTTCTATTCTTATAATAGGTGGAGGCCTGAGACCCACACGTTCTACCTACCTTGCGGCGAAATGACCTTGACCATGCAGGAAGTGAAGGCTATCTTTGGCCTTCGGTTGGGAGGTTCCAGTGACGGGTATAGTTGACAACGATCATGGAGGGAGTAGTGGTTCAGTTCACTAGCTTTCTTTCACCGGACGATGAGGTTTCAAAGAAAAATAAGTGAGCAATTCAAGCTATTTAATACTTGCATGTTCCTGCGCCATCGGTTCTCATTTCTTTGGTGAATTTCAGGAAAGTTCTGGTTTCGTCGTCTGGATCACGGAGCGCTTTGATTATGGACACACGGCTGAGGGGCTCAGATCGACAGGTTCGCTAAAGTGTGGCTTATCACTTCCTTAGTGC